>NW_022884626.1:0-212453 GCF_011952205.1 Bombus bifarius
AATACGCGATTTTGAAGTATTATAAACATAGTTTTCTTAGAAAGAGAAATTTAATCTCGATGACCTTAACCTTGGCATGCGGTAGTTCACGAAAGAATTCGAATTAAAATGTACACGTTAAAGATAAGATCTGAAAATGATATTATAACTACCATAAGATACAAGTATCAGGACTTTATATCTAAAGTTTCGTTCGAATCTGGTAACGTTTGTAAAAGTTATGAAACGTTCATAGAAATGAATAGGCAGAATGATACATAAATATTACTGCAACAAAATTCCACATAAACATTCTTACTGACGCACTTGGCAATTGTTTGAGTGACTTTTTATTTCACTCATTAAATTATAATAATTTGTCCTTCTCTACTAATTAGTTTCCTTGGTCTGCCTGTAGGATATTTGTCTGTGACTGTTTCTTCGATTTCTGACTTTGTGATAATATAACATATCATAGGTAACATATCTATCTCAGATTCTAGCGATCTGCTGTTATAATTTTCATCTTTATGTCCTTTTCATATCAATTTCCTTTCGAATATCTATATTTCTGATTATTTGGCACTTATTATCACTACAGAGATTAATATTATTCACAGCGAAGCACAAAACTCACTGCATAATTTAATTCTACATCAACTGTGTCTGCCAACGTTTTCTTGTCACTTAGTATACGAAAGTATTGTTTAACATCGCTTAACATCTAAACGTTCGATTACTTTTGCGATCCTGTTTCTGTACATCCTTGCAATGAAAGATTTCATAATTTTTACAAACGTTATCGGATTTGTTCCAAATTTTAAATATACAGATAATCTTGGTACTTTTATCTTATAGTAACAAGAGCATTATTTTCACTTCTTAAATTTAACGTGCGTATTTTAATTGTCTAGAGTTTTAATAGCACGTGAAAACTTTCATGAGCTACTGTGTATTTTCAAGATTTTTATTATAAAGTAAATACATTCGGCGACGAGGGGTAACAACACCACCCCTTGCAACCCGTCGCTAATCTAACTAAAACCCAATTTCCATCTGAAATCACAATCAGGTTGCTGCCTCTTATACTCGTAGAACAAGACTGACAAGTATTTTAAGAACAAATGGAAATGCTATACAGACATCTTTAGATTTCACATTTACCTAACAGTTCGTCACTTTTAATACACTTCAGGACTGCTGTTTAGTTTCGTTACGAATTTCGAAATAAGTACTGTTTACAAAATTCCCCATCTCAAGAACCAGAAGAGGGTGCCACAGAATTCATAGCGCATGTTACTTGAAAATATAATCTCTACAATATTTATATGTTAAAAGAAAAATGATCCGTGCTGTGCAAGCTTTTGTCTACTTTTACCGAAAAAAATTTCGTCAACTTATCATTTTATCGCGAAAATATATATATTCACAATGAAACATTAGTCTATGAAAAATAAGATTCACAATATTTCAATTTTCCTCCAAAAAACATCTCTCTAACCAAAAGAAAACGATATTACTGCATAAAGACGTAACACGAAATAAACTAAAACAGACGTACCGTAGGATTGCGTTAACCAATTACGATATCCACGATAGATGTAATTGAGAATCGATTTATCCAAGGCAGTTCTTTGCGACATGGCCAGCACGCATAATTCCAATACAAGGCACAGATACAGCTTCTTCATCGTAAGTTTTCTTGCACAATCAAATGGTCACTTTTACGTTTCCACAGTGATTTTTTATTTTTATTGATTATAAGAACAAAAAGATATAAATTTTTTCGATGACTGCTAACTGCTACGCGTATTATCGAGGGCTCCTGATAGCACCGCATCCAGTCTTAACTGTTGTTATTTAGCGGTCGTTAGGAACACTGTTCGTACTCGTAAAAGATTTGAAACTGCTGTGATACATGATCATAATAAGAGACAAAATATATACTTTGATTCAGATACTTCCATCTCAATTATCATTTTTTACATATTTATTAGCATTTACATGGTCAACAAGGTCAAGAAAACTAATGAATACGAATAGGCAACGCTTGCGCAATGTATTCTCGACCAATCGCGGGGAGACGCAATCGCGAGGAGAGACCTCAACGGGAGTCGTAAATTCCTGTTACGTTTATAATAATCGACACCACGAGTTGATCGATCCCCTGATTTCGGTCAAGATAATAGGGGCGATTCAGTTAGTATAACACTGTGATTCACGGAATTATAAATTATATATTTCCAACACTTAAGTTACACTGTTGAGTAGATATAAATCGTAGATAACAACTTGTCGCACGAATATAAGATAGGTATACACAATAGAGCAAGGCTCTTATAATTAAACTTAGTATGTTAGTGGACGTAGCACTAGAGGATACTTAATAGAGGAGGTGAATGTTCGACAATACCGAGAACCGACTTAGTTGATGTGAGTTATACTCCTCTAGCGTTATGCTTAGACTTAGACGTTAGGCGTTAAATTTTGTACTTAGTTGTTGACTTTTCTAGCGGTGTAGAAGAAGTAAAGTAGAGTGACGATGCTGTGTCGGAGGAAAGCTAGCGATGGGTGTGTCTAGCGCACGGGACCATCGGATTTGTTCATGACATTTTTGGTCAGGAAAGTGAGGGCAGTATACATTGCTTCTGATTGGATAAACGAAGGTTGGTGAACTAGGACTTTCCCGTGTGAAGCCGTAGTAGATAATACTCTTAAAAGAAGCGATTTAGAAAAAAGATGTTTGTTGGATCTGAAGGACCTTAGCTAGAAAATTCCCTAGATTTACGATGGGTCCTTAAGACTATTGAGGGTACGCAGCAAGAATGAGCGGATATCTGGTTCCCGTCTGGCCCGCGATGTATGGCCTGGTCTAGGTAGAGGGTGGCCCAATGTAACACGCAATATGATTTACATATTGTATAATGTGTATATACTACTGTTATTTCTAATTGTATTTTAAGTATACTATAGAAATTGTATAACAAGAAAAATATCTGAAAAAAATTGTTTTCCAAGAAAAATATTACCGACTTCCAAATGCGTTAAAAATTGAAAGATAACTTTTATTGTATTTACACAAATTAAGTGCGCCAAAATATGAAATAACTTCTATTTTTATGCCGACTTCAGAAAAAAAGGAAGGAATCTCAATTTGACATGTATTTTTCCTTTTCCCTTATGTATGTCCGCCGATTTCTTTGAAATGACTTGACTAAACGGAACTTTATTCATCGTGTAGGGAATGTTCTCCCTTTGGTCCAGTTAGAAAATTTTTTTGCATTTGTGTTTTGTAAATTATTTTTCTTTGTAAAAATTCAATTTTTACGTATTTTTGTCGGTTACTAAAGATTAAATTAAGCTATAGGAATAAAATCTTATGCATCTTCTGGGACTACTATTCTTATCGCAAAGTTCATTGTTAATTATTATAATTGTAATTTGTTTTTACCAATTTCATTTACATATGTTTAGTAATTGCTCCGCAATTATTAGACGGATATCGAGGTGACGCCAAAACAGCAGCCTGACCTATAACGAAAAATGATTGCCTAAGAAATATCAGGTGAACCATAAACAATGTTGCGAGAAATCCTAATTGCCGACAGGCCAAAAGGGTCTGGAAACTTCAATGGGCCGAGCTGCCCATCCCATGTCCTTGATCCTCCAGTCGAATAGTTATATGAAAGAAGGCCATGGCCACAGACGATTATGAAACACGTACGTGGTGGGGCTATGAGAAAAGATAAAGAGATGCAAATTTTGTCATTACCACTTAATCAATCAGTAGTTAGCCAACCCAATATTTGTCGATCGCTTCGATTCTCAGTTCCTCCTTCCCTTTTACTCGCATTGTCGATATCGACGAGGCAACAATGCAACAATAAACCTTTTTGTTAAAGTAATAATATATAACGTTTTATTAAATATAAAATTTATATATAACAGAATAACTATTTTATATGTAAGATAATAGCTTAAAATATTAATGAACACCGCTATATTCTCTTATACATCTCAAACAAGAATGAATTAGTTTTATTACATATTCATACTGTACAGCCCTCTTCATGGACATTGAGAAAGCATTTGACAAAGTGAATCATGAAAGCCTCTTGCAAACAATCAAAAGATACTTCCCGGAACAAATTTACCACTTACTCAAATCATACCTGGGCAACAGAACCTTTGTACTAAAAATAAAGAATGTATATTCTGAAGTAAAAGACATCAAGACAGAGGTACTACAAGAAAGCGTCTCAGGCCCAATATTATACACATTATACACGGCCGACATACCAACCTCTACCAACAGCAAAATACTGACATTCGCGGACGACACAGCTGTACTAATCAGACACACTAATCCAGAAACAGCAGCCACATTACTACAAGAGCACATCACAAAAATTTGAGGTGTTGTTGGATGCAAGTGCCCAAGAAATACCCTTGAAGTTCAACAATAAAGTTTATTTAACAATTAACAGTCAACAATCAACAATCAATAATCATGCTTCTCGAATGCATTTGCTTTGCTGTTACACTAGACCCTTCGCACTTCACTGTTCGAAACGGAATGGATCTTCTGTTCAAAACCTGACGAATTATTTCTTTGTTAGCCCCGATATCCCCACTACGCACGCGCTTGTTAAACGTCCGCGGCCGTTGCCGCGAATGCATTCTTCTGAATATTCGACGCTAGGACTGTAGGGATATGGATGGTACATTAGGAATATCGGCCTTACACTTTGATGGTATAGCGCTTGGTGTCGCGAAGCCGTCGGAAAGTTCCGTTGTCGAATGCCGCCATAAATAGAAAAATGACTACAAGATAAAGAAATAAAAGCAAACCTCAATAAATGCAACCATATTACATTTACACTAAGAAAACGGAAACCATCAAATATCCAATTGAATGGCACATAATACAAACAAGGCAAACTAAATATCTAGGACTCCACTTAGAAACACAACTTACATGGAAACAACATACTAAATCAATTATAGGCAAAATACGAATAAAAAGAAGACAGATGAACTAGCTAATTAGTCGAAACTCCAAACTTGAGCATGGAAAATAAACTAAAAAAAGGTAACAAAACCAATTTGGACGTACGGAATACCGCTATGGTGGATAGCAGCAATGAGCCACATAAATAAACTAGAGTCGCTAGAATCGAAGATACTGAGAACAATAGTCAACGCCCCATGGTATGTCAGAAACGAGGATATACGCAAAGACTTAAGGGGGGGGAAAGGTTTTAAAATTTTTTTTGCATTTGTTTTATTTTTTTAATTGAATGCATAACATCTTAAGAATATTGTGTCAAAATTTCAAGTTGATTGAAACAAAATTGAGGAAGTTACGAGTATTTTTATACATGTCGGATGATATTACCTACCCGACCCGAGCGTGCTATTGTTACTTCGCAGACATTTTTTTCTCTATATAATACCTAATCTTACACCCAGATCTATTTATAGTACTTAACGACTTAAGTACAAACCTCCTTATACCTGTACTGTATATTTTGTCAGTGTAGAGTAAAAAATTTAGTGTAGGAGTAAATATTCCATTTTCATTAAGTTTTGTGTTAAATTATTACTAAAATGCCTAAAAAAGTTACTAGATCTGATAGACAATCAACTGGTTCGAGATTATATCGACCTAGAAAAATTGTATCTCCGCATAAACGTAAATACGAAGGCACTTCAACAAGTAGCGCGTCAACGAAAAAAATAAAAATGACCGTTGAAGATCAAGTTACGAAGGATCGTGAAAAATATTGTAGGATAATTTACTTTTTATTAGTTTTTTCAACAATTGCTACGCTAGTGAAGAGGTAAGCCGATAAAATTTGCTTATGAACGTTGTATACCAGATTTTTTAGTGTTCAAAACTTTAAAGCGTTTTCCCGACAACTCACGTTTTCAAAGTCGGTGCCCCCAATTACTTCAAAACTACTGCACCGATCCTTTTGAAATTTTGAAAGCTACTTCTGTACATAATTTGCGAGGTAACGCTGTAGAGATTTTTCAAATTTGTTAATTATTTTTATTTTAAAATAACAAATTAGCCGCAAATTTTCGCACAAAATCGCGTTTTTCCCTTCAAAGTGTTCCAAAAAAGTGGAAAATCGAAATTTCGAAAAAACCTTCGCAGCGTTACCTGGCAAAAACTATTGCCTAACGAATGAACTTTAACTTTTTGATTTGTGATAATCCTGCACCATGTTCTGAGGGGCACCGCAATTATACTTTTTTCCGAGACATGTCCGAATAATTGCTGCCATTGCCGTATTTTTTAATATTTCTCCGTGAAAATTTTACACAATATTCCTCGTATGGCACATTTTAATATGCTATTGGTTTTAAAAAAGAAATTTTAACTGTATCGTCAGAAAAAATTCACAAAAACATGCCTCTGTTACGACCGTTCGCGGAGAGACGCGTTCGCTAGGAGAACGCGTCAGCGAGAGGCGTAAATTCTCGCTACGATTATGTTAATCGACGCCGCGAAATAGTCGTTCCCCTGTTTCGGTTAGGATAACAGAGGTGGTTTAATGAATGTAACACTGTATTAACAGGTTAACATAGAACAATATATTTTACAATAATATGATGAAGATGTTACAGAAATTTGACTCGACTTTGATCTCTAGATAAATTCGTTTGCTCGTCAGATTTGTCGAAGTGTCATGTTTGACTCGTCAGAAGGAACTGAACGCCCTTCGATTATTTTCGTTTTTTCTGGAAGGCGACCCCCACTACGTTCGGATCACGCCACATTCTTTTACGCGAGGTAAAATAACGGCCACGAGTCGACGTTTCTGGAGGTCGCCCTGCTTAATGAACCATGCGCTTGCTACTACAATGTTTGTTTGCCGGGCAGCCGCGACGATCCGTCTGCGACGTTGTAGGACCGCGAGCGACGGTTAGAAAATACAGCTTGTGGTAAGCCTCGTGGCGTAACACCCTCCCTTAAACATACCAATGATCAAAGAAGAGATCGACAGGTACGCAGAAAAATCTATAGGATGATCGAGGTGCTCACAGGACATGGCGTGTTCGGCGAGTACCTAAGGAAAATCGAACGGGTGACGGCGGACATCTACCACCACTGCGGGGAAGGCAGGGACACGGCGCAGCACACTCTGGAGCTTTGTTCGGCGTGGGAGCTGTCCTGCTACACCCTGCAGCACGTCATAGGCGAAAGATTGTCCCCTTCGGCGATTGTAGAAGCGATGTTGAGCGAGCCACAGGAATACGAAGCTGTCCGCCTCTTCTGTGAGCGATTTATGCTTGCAAAGGAGCGAACAGAACGGGAGAGAAAGACAAACTCTCACCGTTGTAGGATAAGACGATGGAGGAGGATGGCAGTCAGGCGGCCTAGAGCCGCTTCATCACCGTCCCAACGGACCACGACTAGAAGGGGGGAGGGGGATAGCGCTAGAGGCAATGGCCCCCCTAACGCCAAATTCAACAGTCAGAGAATTATTAGGACTGGCTCGAACAACAGGACGCGGGAAGGGGGTGCAACAGAAGATAATTCATAAGAGGTACCTGGAGCACTCCTGTCAAACGCGTAGGATGGTCATCGTGAAGTTTTAGTCGGTAGAAGTCCGACACTACTCTGCTGTTATCGATTATTAGCAGCAGCGGAGTGTCCATGAGGATTTCTCCACGTGCGAAAAAAAAAGGGTACGGAGAAAAATACAAGGAAAGAACGGCAGAACATCCAAACCAGCTGGCTGCTGAAGCGAGCAAAACTCTCACAGAAAGAAGACTAAAAAGAAAACACCCCACTGAAAGAAATAAAATAGTCAAATTCGAAGATGGTATCCCGCTGAGGGCAGGCATCCACATGTTATGAGGTGGTTGTTGATGAAGGTGCCCACAAGAAATATTCTTGACGTTCAACAAAAAAGTTTATTAAACTATTAACCATCAGCAGTCAACAAACCGTAGGGATATCGATGGTACATTAGGCATGTCGGCCTTACGCTTTGAAGGTATAGCGCTTTGTGTCGCGAAGCCGTTGCAACGTTCCGTGGTCGAGTGCCGCCACAGTTATTTAGCAATTAAGTTAGAAAAATTTATCGCCTGGGTCTCCGTGTGGCGTTGGCGAAACGCGCTGGGCCCCCCCCCCGTGGGGTTCGAGCTTGGGTAGGGGAACCGGACTGCCTGGCACGGCGGCTCCGGCGACGAGGCGCGGTGTGACAATGGTCACACACCGCTCCAACAGCGGTGGTATCAGGCGCGTGGGGGAGGTCCCGTGCGACGCTCACAGCGGTTCCCGGGCCTCTCGATCACAGCCGGGACGGTTATCGTGGAGGTTTTAGTCGGTTGGAGTCCGACGCTACCACGCCGCTTTTCCCAGAAGCGGCCTGGCGTCCGTGCGGATTTCCTCCACGTAAAATATAAAAAAAAAGTTAGAAAAGTTTACCAAATGTCCAGCTGGACAAACTGTAAAATGCAAATTAAATAATAGAAAAGAAAAAAAATTCTAGCGGTGGTTCCCCGCTGGTTCCGTCAGAGTTCGACGGTTCAAGGTCATAGTAACAGCTCGCCGCATTGTCAAGACAATCAACGGCGATCGGTTATTATTTTTCGTCTCGCAGCCACCGTTGGCATTTTCAAATTCGAACACCGAGATAGTTTCAGCCGCTAAATTTTCAAAAATCTAGTTTCTTCAATGAGATGAGATGAGAGTAGGCAGCGCTATAAATCGATGAGCCGCTGTCAGCTCGCGCACTTACAATCGCGAGGTCGCTGTGTACATACAAACCTGCCGTTAAGTACTATCTTTGGTGCGATGACGTAAATCTAGTCTAAAAACTTTTTAATTGTATGCGCTCGGCTTTTAATTAGCATAGGTTATTTTTAAATGAACTCTGGTCCCACATGCTGGACCGCGCGCCTATATTTTACCAAGTGTATTGTATAGCGATTACCTGCTTTGTGTATTCTTTTCATCGGTTGTTATCTGTTCTTTGTGTCCATTTTCCTGTTATGTCTGTTTTTTTATTTCTAATCCCTGTGAACTCTGTGTAGGGCATTAATCTTGAGTGATGATTGCTTCGAAAATTCTGCTATTACGATTAAATTCTAACTTTGGTAGCTAAATGCATTAAAGATAGTTATGCATAAAAGAGGCTAAGCGTTCAACGTCGATCAAATTTAAATATGTTGTGAAAATCATTATGAAGAACATTTTTTTTATGCACACGTCGCTCGACCTTAGTTTCCGAGATATAGGAAACGAAGAAAAACAGAGACTGAATATCGAAACATTCAGTAAATATTAATTAAATGCCCGCGATAACCTGAGTTCTTTAATTAAAAGATCAAACTTTCTTATTTTTGATTCGTGATGGTTGAAACTTTTACCAATATGCTCCTTATATTTTTATGATTAGAATGACACCAAAGACGATATAATTTGAAACATATTAGCTTACATAATAAATAATAATTAAATACATATCAATAAGTAACTATAATTCAAATTATATCATGTTTGGTCTCATATTAATCAGAAATGTCACACAAATACGTTAGTAGGAGTCTCATTTTTAAAAAGTCAACAATAAAAATAAGTTTTGCTTTTGTATTAGTACTTCAGTACATTGTGACATCTGTCATTAACATCAATATCTGACATTGGAGCATGTTACGCTACTCGATCGCGGCGGGACTTCGAGTTTCCCTGTGCGTCATAGAGCTAGCCCCCCTCCCTCGGAATGCAGATAATAACACAGCAATTACCAAATGTTTCGTGTACTTGCAATAAATTACTGCTACTAATACTATATCGAATCCTGCCTATACTTGCACGTTCATGGCAACGTTTGCGTCGGCATAGTGCAACCGCTTATCTACTGTTTCTATAAACACATCGCGATCGCCGGAAAACTGTCTGTATAACAAGTCAATTCGTCCACAAGGTACTTCAAAAAGATAGACTAGAAATACTTTTTAAAGGGCAATGATTGCAGTTAGGAATAAGAAGTTATCGAATGTGGATTGGTTCAAAAGTCGTGGAGAAATACTTTATTTGAAAACGCAAAGCTCATGTTACGTAGGAGACACAAGAAATCGCGAAATTAACAGATCACCGGTGATCTGATCGCGTCTTAGTCCGAACGTTTCACAAGTAAGGTAAAAAATTTGAACTTCAGATATGGTAGTAAAATTTATTGCACGAATACAACAGAGTGACGGTTCAGAGTGTTATAACAAAAAAAGTGCTGAGTGCTGATTTGGGAGGGTTCTTATACTAAGGTTTGGTCCCTCTGGAGGAATTATCGTCGGGTGTATATCAGACACGGCTATTCTGTTACTATTTGGTTATTGTTTCGATGGTGTGGCATGCAGGATGTTTTGTCTGCCCTGTTACTGTTTCTGAGCGTGTGACACTCACGGAGGTTGACGCTCCCTATTTCAATCTACATAAGCCCAAACCTTGTTACAAGAAAATGAAAATATTTATTATCTGTATTGGATATGGATTATTTTTTTTACAATTCGACTGTCTTAGTGAACAAAATGATATTAATGTCAAGTGATAGCCAACTTCTTCACGACAGCCGGATTGGTCAGTATTTTTCATTTTTCTTTTGTTTACCATTTAATAGCGGCTGTCAACACATGTCAGATCTATGCGTCTAAAAGATCCTTTTTCCATTTTCAAAGTAGTTTCAGGTTAGTAAAAGAAAGAAAGAAATATTGAAATGTTTGTGCGCTATAGGAGTTGTTTGCAGGCTGCAGCGATGTGTTTTTAGAAGCAATAGTTAAGTAGACGTAGAATGCGAACACGTACGTTGCCATGGGCATGCATATATGGGCAAGGTTCAATGTGATAGTAGCAACAATCTTTTGCAAATATCTCGAAAACTAAGGCCGAGCGACGGTTATGTACAGGGAAGAGTTCAGAATGTTGAACTTTACAACAAATTTAGATTTCACTAAAATCTGATGTACAGCCTCATTTATGAATAATTACAGAATATCATTGTATCCTAAAAGTTTTTCTAATTAATTTGCGTAAGCAATACCATACGTCATTCTTCATTTTATATTTCATTATTTATTATATGTTATTATTTATCATAATTCAACAATATCAAAAATATATTCTCAGCCGGGGAACCATTTTCATGCGTTACTTTACTACATATCGCATAATAATTGTGGCATAAATTATCGATACTTATACCAATTTATACTTACAGGTATAGGATAAATTACTCCGTTCTAGACTCAATTATGTTTTTACCTTCCTTATTAACATCATAAATGTTAGTAATGAAAGAAGGTAATATAGATATTTATATCATTAATTTGCGCATACACATATCATGTAGCTAACATTAGATCACATTTATATTTATACATGTATTACTTTTTATATTTTATCAATTACATTGCAATCTACATTTATGTCATAGAAGTATAGTAGTATTCCGTGTAGAAATCTAAGAACTAAGTAAGTTTGTGTTACAATAGAATTAAATTCTAATTTTATTAAAGGACACATACATTGTACCTGCAACCGTGCAAACATCACACAAGGCGCAAACATTTTTCAATTTATTTGGATAAGCAAGTAAGCCATATTATAATGGAAGGAAAACAAACTGTGTTCTTTATATCGTATATTACGTTATACATTTTACCGTGGTTCTGTAGAAGGATAAAAAATTTCTTCGTAGTCATGGCAATTGATCCAAGTGAGCGCCATGTAAACACTATGTTCAATATACAGAATGGGACGTTTAAGTGGGAACCCTGTTATACTGTGTCATTTTTTATTTTATGGAAAAATGTTCTCGACAAAGTTAATGCATACAGATATACATATTTACATAATTATTCTGTGCGAAACAAAATTATTTTATTTATATAAATAGTTAGATATGCCATGTGTAATGTTATTAGATTTGTCATTGAGTGTTTTCCTCTTTTCCTAAAAATAAGGAAATCGCTCTGAGATGGATGCAAGCCTAGAATAAAAAAATTAACTTTCAAAATGGTATTCACGGTCATAATATATGAGTGTTTATTTGTTCTATGTATAAGTATTAGTAATGGTTCAATTAATTACATTCCTGTAGCTCGTGTAGGCTCTATACATTTCTCCATGCTGAAAATACAAAGAAAAATCATCTTATTTAGCAAATTTGTCAATTATTGATATTAATATATGCTACTAGTACTGCATTCATTCTATCTAAAATTTCTTTTTTCACCAGTGAAAACAGTCCCAATTCAATTACAACTAATGTAATTAACACATCGATAGAAAGTGAGTGATACATCTTCTGAGCAATCTAACCGAGAATCACAAAGGTTTATTCTAATGAGGTAGAGTAGAGAACAGTAGTCATCGCGATAGTGCTGCGCTGCTGCTGATGTAGAACGTCGCTCTTAAGGGGGGGGAGGGGGGTAAGGTTAATTCGTACAAAAAAAGGCATGTTTTTGTGAATTTTTTCTGACAATACAGTTAAAATTTCTTTTTTAAAACCAATAGTACATTAAAGTATGACATTCGAAGAATATTGTATAAAATTTTCACGGAGAAATATTAAAAAATACGGCAATGGCAGCAATTATTCGGACGTGTCTAGGAAAAAAGTATAATTGCGGTGCCCCTCAGAACTTCGTGCTGGATCATCAGAAATCAAAAAGTTAAAGTTCATTCGTTAGGCAATAGTTTTCCCCAGGTAACGCTGCGAAGGTTTTTTCGAAATTTCAATCTTTCACTTTTTTGGAACACTTTGAAGGGAAAAACGCGATTTTGTGCGAAAATTTGCGGCTAATTTGTTATTTTAAAATAAAAATAATTAACAAATTTGAAAAACCTCTACAGCGTTACCTTGTAAATTATGTATAGAAATAGCAAAGTATCTACTTTAAATAAATAAAGATATTTATTCTAATGAAATTAAGGTGCTATAAAATTTGATATTTTCACATTTTCATACTATTATAACCCATTAATAAACAGAAAAATAAAAAGTTTTCTCAATAATTTTTATTTTTTTCAAATGTCAAACGAAAGATACAAACGATTTAAACGAGTAATAGAAGAAAAGGAGTAAAGAAAATGCTGAAATAAAATTAAATCGATTAGAAAGGGGAACATCTCAAATTACAAAAACATAATCAAACAAAATGTATGTAATATTTTGAAAAGGACATTCATTCAAAAACAAATAGATGTTCTAATAAATGATAAAAAAAAGCGTCAACGTAGAGTGTGGCAACTATGTGTACTGTCATAATATTAAGCACCGTGAGTCCAGAAGCCTATCACGTTTTGAGAAAGAATCATTATCCGTTTCCAGCTTCATCTGCGCTTAGAAAATGTGCTATTCAGATGATGTTTCACCAAAGTATTCTACCCACCCTTTTATTTCTCATGAAACGAAAAACATCAGTTGTTTCAATCAAGTTTACATTTCTCAGAGGATGGAAATAGACAAAAAGAGCGAACAAATTCGCAAAACTGTGAGACCTGTTATTCTCAGATAATTGTCTCAGATGAAAAGAAAAAATAAAATATAAAAAAATAAGTCTCAGATAAGTCTGTTAGATAATTGAAAGCTAATTACTTTCCATCATTGCAACAAATCTCTCATCAAGGATAAAGTAAATGTAAAACGTGATATTCCAATTGTACGAGGCATTGCTACATTGCTGTTGCATTCACCTGCGACTTAGACCAACTATCTTAGACCAAATATTTGGTATTTTACCAAAGCTATCCGATAGCTAAACGAACCGATATTTATCCCGTTGAATAGCTCTTTGAAGTTTTTGCTAAAATTAGGAAATGCTAGCCAAGGCAGGGAGGATACATTTCTCTTATTAGATTACAAATAAATCACGTTTTGTTATGTAAAATTAGAAGATATAAATAGACGAGCAACGACAAGAAAACAAAAGAATTGATTGCAATTCTTGTATTATCTATTACTATCTTAGTATTGACTAAGCTCAATATCCGGATGTATTTCTTAAAAGCGCAAAAAGTGTAATGGTTTGAATCTTTTCTCAATTTGTAATTAGTTAATAAGATAGAGTTACTTGTTTGGAAATTTATTTCGTTAAAATTTAAGGTAATATTGGGTGTAGTTCGTTAAATAATCACTCGGTGTTTAGGTCAACAATATATTTATTAATAAGTGCCTTCTTTTGACCGCGTCGCGTATCGCTCTCGGTTTCGCTAGTCAATCTCGCTGCGCGGTTACAACACGACTTACTCACTTCCAGGTTCGAACTCGACTGTCGATCAGATTCGATTCCTTTCTTTCTCTCGCCCTTCAATATCCCCACTATCCACGCGTTTGTTGCCACTGTCACGTCCGGCACACTTCAAGCCCGATGGACTGATGATGGAGATAAAGATGTGGCGGCACTCGGCGACAATGTGTATCGTCGAAGTACCTAATGAGTCATCGATATCCCAACGGTCCTTCCGCCGAATGTTCTAGAAGAAGGCGCGCGTGGCAACGGTCGCGGATAGTGGGGATATTGAGGGGTGACGAAGAAAAAAAGAAACAGATGCAATCGAAAGTCAAATTGTAAGAGCTTGAGTCCTGGAAAGTCACGGCTGGAGTTCAGAACCAAATCGTAATTAGCGTAAACCAAGTGTTTAGAAATAAATTCTCTTTTTATTTTTTTATATTTTATTTTTTCTTTTCATCTGAGATTTTCTTTTTTTTTTTATTTTACGTGACACCACGCACGCCTTCTTTTCGAACATTCGACGGGAAGACCGTTGGGATATTGATGGCTCATTAGGCATTTTGCTTCGGCGATATACATTGTTGTCGAGTGTCGCCACAAGTTTGTGTTCATTTGTAAATTATTCGTTGGTTATCAAGTTTGTTTAATGTAAATTTACAAGCACGAGCACAGTGTTTCATTATTTCACGGCAGTGTTGGTCAGAAGTTTATTTACATACGAAATAATAAATAAGTATACAATTTCACTTATAATAAGGGTAAAATTTTGTGTTTAAATAAAAGTCATTTAAACGATAGCAGAAATACATTGTTTCTTATTCTTCCCCATTTGCAAATTTTCTATTATTTGGGTTTGTTGAGGTTATTCGGTGTGTAAACAGAGAAAACACGTGGATAAATTGTAAGGTAGAAAAATATATTTAAATAGAAGTGTAATAAGTAAAAATACAGTTTGAGCTGGTCCAGATCCGCACGCTAGCTGTGTTACCTAATAACTGAAAAAACCCCGAAGCCAACGTCGCCTGTCTACTGTTTATGGCCTGACTTCGTCGCAGTCTTTTGTCTACGCGCTGTCGATGGCTTCAGTGCTTGAGAAAACTAAAACAGACCAGATGTAGAGTTTTCTTAGAAGTGGTAACCACTTCAACAGGGTTAAATTGACAGACAAATAATAAACTTTCTTCTGGATTTTTAAAAACGAACAGTAAGCCTAAGGAATGCTTTAAGGAACACTTGTAATAAAAGATATTTGTTTAGTCTGAAGGACCTTAACTATGAAAATGTCAAGATTAGTCTATCCTTAAGACTATTGAGGCTACAAAGTAAAGGTTTTTTTTTTTTTTTAATTATTTACATTTTACAATTTGTCCAGTAGGACATACAAAGTAAAGGTGTGTGGACATCTGGTGGCAATCTTAGCCGTCGAAAGGGGTTTAGGTAGAAAATCACCGAACGTAACATAATAAATAAACAGAAATAAATTGTTAATAACTACAAAAACAATTTTACTGTTTAGTTGGCTCTGTAATATTGATCGCTTCACGAACAAATGTGAAATAAAAGATTTTTTGTCAAGAAAGTATGACCGATTTGAAAGCGCCAAAAATTATGAAATAATTTTCATCCTATTTGCATTTTATTTAAGCACGTATGCAATAAAGTTTATATTAACCATTTATTTACGAAATAACATACTAAACACATCGCAACTTTCTCCAAAGTGGTGCAAAATTAAAAATACAACAAATATATTGCCCATTTCCATTTCTAATTTAATATTAATAACTGTAACGATTGTAGCGTGAGTCAACGACAATCTTGCTGCTATCGCCGGCCACTTAATATCATTTTGTATATTATGGCTTGCAGCCGAAATGAAAAAATTAATTCAAGCGCAATACAGACGCACAACTGCAATTATAATTTACTGGAGTGGTGAAGACATTTTTTTCTGAATATCTGAATAGCCAGAAAATTAATTTCGGATAAAAAAGACCACACCTATCTAACGCTTTTTCTTATTACTAGGTCTTTCAGGGCCGTTGTTAGGCAACACAGAGATTGTACAGGTTCTACGGGAAGATGTATCCGAGGTCACTCGTTTGAGGCGTTGATAGCCTTGTTCTCCTTGGCCAGTTCCATCAGCTTCTCCAGAGAAAACTGGCGCGCTCTACCTCCTTGTATTTCACCGTTTGCTAACATCTTAAAAAGAAAATAATGCTTCACTAAGAATTGGATGGATGGAGAATTGATTGATGGAAATGGAGATCACGATCCATCAGTTAAGAATTCCGATTTTAGAAATTACAATTAAAAGTGGCCAGTTATTTGCTTACGTCTGGTATTTTCACCATCTGGTCTATCCGATGTTCTGAACACCGTCGAAATAGCATGAGGATCACAGTCGATCAGAGAAAATATCGTCAAGATCTCATCTCACGCAAAATGTGGTCTGCCGACACGGCCAGTGCCTCCAGGTTCACCAGTTTCACGATTTGGTCCAGCGATTTCTTCACTTTACACTCCAAAGATACGATAGTCCTTGATTGCTTCATTTTCGTGCCTCGTGTTTGCCATTTGAACAGCGGCTTCGTGTCCTATAAAATTCTAATATTTCTTGGATTAAATTGAATATGTATATGTATATATCAATATGCTTACTTGCTCAATGGCACGCCACGTGCTTTCATAATTCATCGTGATGAATTACATCGTGTTCCAAGGTATATCTAATAGAAAGTTTAGAATTTTCTTCGTCCATTCACGCGGATGTATCAGCGGTTACCTTCCCAGCCAATTTTTTTACACTAGTGTAGAAAAATGATATAGAGCTAGTAGGTTTGATAACGGTATGATTGTTACAATATCGTTTGAAGCTCCGTCAATCTATGTTTATGCAATCACTATTTGTCACTAACTGACTTCGTTACAACGGTTCTTTTTTTAAATACGCTGAAAACACTCCATGACAACGCTGACAACACACACCCGACATCCCCCAAACAATCCGTCCACGATACTAAACTACATTCCTACACTAGTTACGTATTGTGGCTATTGCATGATTCCATTTGATCGACGACTGTCAGTATGAGGATAGACGGAATTTTGTTATAGCTACCTGAAAGAAAATCGTCGTCTACGTGACAGAATACTCCTAATCTATATATTAGCTTGTCCGAAAAATGTCTTTCTTTCGAAAACATGCTTTTTTACAACAATGCACCTTCATACAGACGTGAAGCCAAGTCTGTGAAATGTCACGTTACGTACGTCGTACGTAATTCGACAAAATAATATAAAGCAAAAAACACTGTACGTCTATCTTCTCCTCATAAAACGAAAGAAACTTAACCTAATATTAGGTTGCCCGGAAAATGTCTTTCTTTCGCAAACGTGTTGTCTACGACAATGCACATTCATACAGACGTGAAGCCTAACAATAAGGAAATCTACAATATCAGTCGCTTAATGAACGCGATAGTAAAATTCGAACCACCGCTTGTGAAAAAGAAATAGTGCAATGCAAAAGGTGCCAAAGGTACGGTCATACGCAGAAATACTGCAACCATACTTTCCGCTGCGTTAAATGTGCAGGCACTCACTCCACTGACCAGTGCGCCAAATCACCGGAAACCCCAGTGAAATGCATCCACTGTCAAGGTGACCATCCTGCCAACTACAAAGGCTGCTCAGCCTATAAAACTCTATACACAAACAGGTACCCTAAACTCAGAGCAAAAGAGGTAACCAACCAAACACCCAGCCCGCCGAAATTCACGACTACCCCAATCCCCTCAACCAAAAAAACACCCAGTCCTACCAAATTCATCACCACCTCAACCTCCTATGCCCAAGCAGTACAAGGCATCCAAAATAATCCGAATAGCCAAAGGGATCTTTCTAAAAATAGCGTCCCCAATTCACCTAACACAGACAACGTCTCTAGGCTTGAAAAACTAATAGAGAAACAATCGGAGCAAATAAATAATTTGCTATCGCTACTAACAATCATCATGGATAAATTAATACGCCCCGACGCAAAATAAAAACAAGGCGCATAGCTCTTTGGAATGCCAACGGTCTAGCGCAACACAAATTTGAACTAGAACTCTTCCTAAAACACCAGCAAATCGACGTAATGCTCGTATCGGAAACCCACTTCACCTACAAAAACGAGTTCTGCCCGAGCAGTCGAGCTATGCGGACGTGAAATCTAGTGGCTCCGACATTGTGCGACAAGAGTAGAGCAATAGAACCAATCAAGGATGGAAAAAATACCATCGATAGGAATACTAAACAAAGGAGAAACATACGCTATAAATAGGGCAGTAGACCAACAGAGCCCAAATAAAACAACAAGTGAAGTACAGGACTGCTCAAATACAAAAGAAATAGGGATGGAAATAATACAAAAAGACGACGTAAAGAGCAATACCAACAAGGATCTACCACAACATAACGAAAGCTGGAAGACTGTAACTCCCAGCAAAAAAAGAAAAATAAACACAAACACAAACGATAGGAGGACCACAGAAATAGAAAGACATCAATGGCTACAAGAAATTCCTACACAAAACTCCTTCAGCTCACTGAAGAAGAAGAGATGGACACAGACCCTACAGAAAAACCAAGAACACACACTCCCAAGCCACCACCAATCTACATAGACGCTAAAATAATAGACCCCCTCATTGATCTGCTAAACAGCACGGCAGGAATAGAAAACTACACCATTAAACAGCTCAAACTGGATCAGGTAAAAGTACAAACTAATAACTCAGAAATCCATAGGAAAGTAACAAAAGCGCTAAAGGGAAAAAACGCTGGGTATCATACTTACCAACCCAAATCCGACAAAAGCTACAAAGCAGTAATCAGAGGTTTACACCCTAAAACAAATACAAACAAAATATGCGAGGAATTGGCCAAGATCGGACATCAGGTAAGAACGATCAACAATATAACCAGATTTGGCACTAAGCAACCACTACCGCTATTCCTAATAGAGCTAGAATCGAAAAGTAACAACAAAGAAATATTTGCAATTAAAAAAATCTCAAAAGAATAATCACAGTTGAGCCACCCAGACATAAAAAAGATATACCACAATGCATGTGTCACAGACGAAATTCGAGCAGCTCTATATAACAAACCGAAATTCCGAACGCCTTATCGCGTGTGACCGCCCGGTCAGCATCCGTTCTCAGCCGCCTGAGTGGCATTCGATCACTCCAGCCGTTCTCCGAAGTTTACACTAAGTATAAACAAAACCTTCTCCCACTCCAACGAATGGAAGAATATAAATGCTCCCTTCAAAATCATCCAGTCAGTCTAAAAAAAATTCTTAACTAATCCAAGTATCGAAAGTGTATCATCGCGAACCGAAAAAATTGTATAAATTGAGTAAAAAATAAAAAGAACTTTATCTCCTTTTCGGAAATTAACAAGTTCCTTATTTTTATCTTAATTTTACACGACACATGCGGTGTCAACAATATGGACACACAAAAAACTACTGCAACAGAAACCCGGCGTGGGTCAAATGCGCAGGAAAGCACCTAACAGTAAACTGCCCACACACGGGAAAAATAAATGACGTAAAATGTCACAATTGCGGTGGAAATCACCCAGCCGGCTACAAAGGCTGCGTAGTCAGAAAACAACTACAAAGCAAACTTTTTCCGCCGACTCGAAACAGGACGCACAACAATTTCCACACGCAACAGGACAACACAGAACCTACGTCAACACCAAATACACAGCATGTAATGAACAATAACCACACTAACACCAACACCGTTAGAAATCGAAGCTACGCGCAAGTAGTCAACCGGTCGTCACCCTTAGACAGTCAAGAACAGAACAATCACAGCAACGGTACTACAGAAATCAGAGAGTTAATAAAACATCCCATAAAAAACACCGAAATACTCACAAAAATGATAAGCGAACAAAACGAACTCCTCAGACAGCAAACACAGCAGATAACAGTCATGTTACAATTACTTACTAACATGATGAGCAAAAAATAAAAATAGACACGCTTAAAATAGCAGCCTGGAACTCTAACGGCCTACAACAAAGGGCCCTAGAAACTAAAACATTCCTGTATAGCAATAACATCGATATACTACTCGTTTCAGAAACACACCTCACAATAAAAAGCTATATAAAAATACCGCACTACACCATATACGACACCAAGCATTCCTCAGGGAAAGCACACGGTCGATCACCGAAACCTAGGGAAACAACAAGAAAAGGGAAACATCAAAATCGCAAAAATAATCATTAGCGTACCCCCAGCGAACCACCAGCCCGTGGGGGATGGCATTATAAATAAGCAAGCAACGTAGAGCAGAAAAGACTCGATAACTATCATTTAGCGATTAACATTATTATTCTGGTGAACATTATTACGCTCAATTATCATTTATTATTCCGGTGAATATTCTCATTACGTTGCTCACTCATTTAACATTATCGTTATTATACTCACCAACTATCGATCATCATTAACATCCTGGTGAATATTCTTATTACATTATTCTTTGTTCATTGTTATTGCGATCTTCGTTATTACGGTTTATAATTATTTTGTTCACTTTTGTTAATTATTTCGTTATTACGTTCGTTATTGCGCTCATCTTTAGAAATTTTGTATAGTACTTTGCGCTTCGGAGTCTTTAGTTTTTCGGTCAAGAAAGGAGAGCCGTGACTAAGTAAAAAGAAAATTTTATCTTGAACGCGCATTGTAATTGCGGTATTAATCCAGTCAGTAAATTGTTCTGTCCGTACCGAAATAGATAAATAAAGTAAACGTTGATAGTAAACTGTATTCGAGTTCAAGTAATAAACCCAGTAAAAACTTCGACGACCAACGGAACAGCTGAGGTAAATGGCGCCAGACAGCGCCTACTCCTCAAGGTAAGAGAATTAATTCTGAGAATTTCCTTCTTCTCTGATAATTTCGTTGCCCTCGAGAATCGAATTAGAACTTCCTATCATCGATCTCGTTTTATTTTCGCGAACGGTTTCGAAGATAGAATCATCGTTTAACCTTTAAATAAAAAGGAGTTGTCCGCTGTGTCGGCTTGTGCGAACGGTGTTTTCAGCTACTGAACCACCCACTGATCTTCGCATTCCTCCTCCCATTGTTGGCAGAATATTGCCCGTCTTTGGGCAAGGCTTGCGAAATCACACGAGTCCCACACAGAGAGGATCGTTAGAATCATCCTCGATTATTAAACTCTAAAGGCAAGAAGATCGTCGATCTAAAGGCAACAAAATCCATCGTAGGAAATGAATTGAGTTTCGGTTCTAACGGCAACCTGTTACA
Source organism: Bombus bifarius (assembly GCF_011952205.1). NCBI lineage: Eukaryota > Metazoa > Arthropoda > Insecta > Hymenoptera > Apidae > Bombus > Bombus bifarius. The sequence goes on from NW_022884626.1 coordinate 21,575, forward strand.
GTGAAACTAAAAGAGAAGAAGAAGTCGAACGTAAAAATAAATTTATATATATGTCGGGGTTGCATTGAGGATCAGGTTGGGGGCGTTCGGCGAGTTGCCCTGAGGGGCAGCCATCGTTGCGATATCACGCAAACACCGTTTATTAACACAAATATCGAGAGTACAGAACCGGCGATCAACCCGGGGATTAGATGCTCGCGGTACTGGCGACGATGGTCTCAGGTTCGGTTACGAATACGCGGCCGACGGGGTGATAGATATGCTTAGTAGAACTCAAACGTGCACTGCTCCTGATCGTAAGACGCTCCGTGCTTCCTCGCTCAGATCTCTAGCAAGAGTGCCCCAGTGCCCGTCCCGAGGATGCCCGACCCTCGTGTCTCCATCGGTCGCTTTTGGGACCAACCTGCCTGTCCATTAGGAAACTCTTAATTGGCGGACGTGACCTAGGTTTTATGGCGGGTCCTCGGGCTAGCGGTACTCCTGTCGCGCAAGTGCCTCAACTTTGGGTATTCATTGTCTGAGGGGCCCGTTGGAATGTTTTACTGCCCGGTACTTCCTGTACTGGAGGTCATACTATCGCTCTATACCTTTGCTAGACAAAGCGCCCGTTCCATCGACCGCGGCTACGTTGGGCGACGAGCCGTCGCCCCGAGCCAAAGCTCACCATCACCAGTCTCGAACGATTACAATCGGATTAGCTAACTGTCATTGTTTGCCTACAGCTATAATAGACCCTGGAGTACCCTGTTGCTGGACTATCCCAAGTTCTAGGTGTTCCGGTGTTCTTCCCTCTCCGACACGGCAATCCTGACTGTCACGCGTCCTCGTGTGCCACTAAAACATTGCGTTTTCCCGTTAGACTCGATGTGACCGACATTATTTATCATTCGGACGAGCCAAGGGCCCATTTCCGCAGCGGACCTCAGCTCGGAGATTTGACGGAAAAGAGGAGGGGGAGGAAACTAAGATTAGTAGCGCGTAAGTCGTATTCGGAGCGTAAGTAGCGCCCTGAGAGTTATCGGTCAGACCGCAATGACACGACGGATCGTTTTCGATTTCGTACACCGGTGAGTCTCGGGTTGTTGGATTACAGGACCGCACAGAGCTTGTCGGAAATGCTTAACGGCGTTCACGACCGCTAACGTTTCCAGCTCGTAGGAATGATACCTAGACTCCGCGGGGCTGGACCGCTTGCTGTAATACTCGACTACTCTATTCCTACCTTTGACTTTGTGCATCAGGATAGCTCCATATCCTTCCGAGCTGGCGTCAGTATGTAGTTCTATGGTGTGATTGGGGTCAAATATCATTAGCACCGGCGCGTCGGTCAGGACGGAAATCACCTTCTGTCTTATCTTTTCGTGCCGATCCGTCCAAGTGATATGCTTGCTACTAGAAGTGAGTGCGTCTAGGGGTTTCATCACTTGTGAAAATTTGGGAATGAATGTCCGAAAGTAAGAGGCCTATGAACTGCCTGAGCTGCGTGACGGTCGACGGTGCAGGTAAAGCATTCAGGGCCTGTATCTTTCCCGGGTTTGGACGAACTTCTCCGTTACGAACTACGTATCCCAAATAAAGCACCGACGTCTTCAGGAAGGAGCATTTCGCGAAGTTAAAAGAGAATCCGGCATTCGCGAGGGTGTCCAGTACGACTTGCAACCTTTCTAGTGATTGGTCTATCGAGTCGGCGATGATTAGGACGTCGTCCAGGTAGACAACGACGTAGGAATACGCGAGGTCGCCCAATGCCCGGAGGATGGCCCTCTGGAAGACGGAGGGCGCATTTTTCAATCCAAACGGCATCGTGATGTATCCGTATTGACCATCGGGGGTAACGAACGCGGTATACTCTGTCGAGTCAGGGTGGATGGGAATTTGATGGAACCCGCTGGTCATGTCCAGGGTGATGAAGTATTTCGCGTTTTGTAGTCTCGCGATTTGGTCCGCGATAAGGGGTAAGGGGTATCGATCCGCGACCGTGTTTTTGTTCAGCGCCCGGAAATCTACGCACAGTCTGTCTGAGCCGTCCTTCTTTTTCACGAGTAAGATGGGGCTCGCGAACGGTGAGTTACTGGGTCGCACAATTTTCGATCTAATCAGCTCGCCTATTTTCTATCCTCCGCTCTTCCTCGCTAAGTCTGTAAGGGCTCCTTTGCACGGTAACATTAGGGTCGATTAGCCGTATTTCTAACTGGCCCGTGCTTACGCGGGTACGGGGGAAGCCTGTAATGAACCAATCTTTGAATTGTTTGAGAACCGAAATTAGTCGACTCTTGTCACTACCGACTACGTCCGTGTCGACCGCATTAATATCAACCTCGGCTTCGGGGGTTCTACTACAGGTATTAACTATCTTTGTTTTACAAACCTCAACGCTATTTCGCGTGATATTTACGTCGAACCCCTGGCTCAAAATCTCGCGACCGATCGTGATATCGTACTTCAGATAACTATCGGAAAGGACGTGAAAAGCTATCTCCAATGTAAAACCGTTAATGCATACAGTGGACAAGATCTGGGACGTACTCTTAACACACGTGTTCCCTATTCCTCGCATTACCATCCATCCATCTTCCTTTCACCGGAAAATTTCGAGGCGGCGGATTCCTTGATTAGCGAGCATTCGGCTCCGGAGTCGAAGTAGAACGGGTACGACTCACCCCGATGGCTCAATTCGCCCGTTGGGGACTCCACCGCGCAAACGTCGACTCGCCGGGTATTGTCGGAGTCAGATGCCCGCTCCCGCGGTGATGGACAATCGGACGCGATGTGGCCCTCCCCGCGGCACCTAAAACAGAACACCTTGGACGGTGCAGCCGGTCGACCTCCTTCTGGGCGTCGCGCGTTCTTCGGTGGCCCGCTCTTTATCCTCCTGCGGCAGTCCGCCAGTTTGTGTCCGAGAGCGCCGCAGTAGTGGCACCTGGACCGACTAGCGGAAGGCTTGAATCGTTTGGCTTCTGGGCCCGTCGGCGGGTCGCTCGTCGGGGATGCCGGCCTCTTCGCGAAAGCGACAGCTCTCATTTCCTCTAGAAACTGGTCCTTGGTCTTGATGTCTTTCCCAACCGCTATCTGTTCGATGCGATGGTCTCGTGGGCTCAAATGATTAAGAACGACAGCGTTGATTATTTCAGCCACAGTGGCATTCTGCCACTTCGTCTCCAGGAGGGAACGGACGCGAATGGCATAAGCAGCCATGTTTTCGTCCTCCTGTTGTGGTTCCCGGAGCGTGTTCATCAGCGTCGTCGTCGCCGTCTCTTTGCTACCAAACCGCGTTATAAAAAGCTCCCTGCACTTTGGCCAGGTGAACTCGTCGCCGGTCACTATCTGCGTGAGCCAGTGTGCCGCCCGACCCTCTAGAGCACTATTTAACGCAGAAACTAGCGCGCTGTCCCGTAGAGGGTTATCCTTCATGAGTAAGTCAACGGCCGAGCACCACGCGGCTGGATCGGCGCCCGCGATCGCAGGGTTAAAGCGCGGTAGCACATAATAATTACATACGGAAACAAACCTTTACAGCAGCACAGAGACGCTATGCAATAAAACCACTAAATGGCAAATATTCAAAGAAATAATAGAGAGCAAAATCAGCTGCAACATCCCACTGAAAACGCCTGAACACATCGATCAAGCAGTAACAACATTCACAGAAACTATCCAAGAAGCAGCAAGGGTAACCACTATACCTGAAACAACCAACAGACAAACAAAAACAGTTCCACTAGACATCCTCGAAAAAATTAGAGAAAAAAGAAAAGCGAAAGCAAAATGGCAAAAACACAGAACAAAAGAAAACAAAAAACACCTAAACAAACTCACAAAAGAAATAAAAAACAAAATAAGAGAGCGCAACAACAACGAGTTCACAAAGTTCATCGAGTCACTATCTCCTCACGAAAACTACAACTACTGTCACGTCCCGCTCTCCCGTAAGGATTTGAATGCACAAACGAACACGCGGCATCTCGAAACGAAAGGAAGGATTAACAAACGAGGGCGATTAACAGATCCAACCAATAAATAAAATACATAATACAAACAATTCTAAATAAAACAGGAAATAAGAATAACTACAAAAGGCTGAAATAATTGAAACGCCAGGAATATATATATATATATATATATATAAATATATTTCAATCAATCAATTTGGAGAGTTACATATAAGTATAAAACATATATGCCGAACATGTAATAACCTAGTGAATATTAGAGGCAGTGCTTCCAACACTATGCAATAAATACAAAATTATCAAATTATAAAATATAAGTATACATGATGTCGAAAACTAATAGTTTAACGAATACATAAAACATACAATATCGTATTATTAGAGAAATGAAGGTTACGTTGTCAGAAATATATATATGTGTGCGAATTCTATCAAACCGATAATCTAAGATACATACTCTCCGACATATATATATACGACGAAAATCTCACATTCCTATCCGATCCAGCAACGCTAAAATACATATATCCGGTTAATAAAATATATATATAAAGGTAATAATCTAGGCGATTCCACATTCAAATAAAATCCGTTCAACGAGGACAAATAATTATTAATCCCAGCTTAAATCCTCTCCCGTGCCAGTATTCCTGCACATCGCAGGTTAGCCGAAAAGTGAAATTCGTTTACCAGTTGCATTAAGCATCAGTTAACGCTACCTATTAAACGGAAATTAATAGAAATGAAATATTTTGAAATAGTCCTTAGACTATTTCTGGTGGCAGCAACTACCGTAATTAATTAGAAATCTAAACTAGTATTACATACATAATAATATCATTTCAAATTAATTTCCTTCAGACTAAATTCAAACTCAAGAACAAAAAAAAATTTTCAGTAAACTCTAAATTTAAAATTTGATCGATGTCGATAAACTAATACGTAACACTACTCCCTATGGGAAACCACATAAAAAATAAAGAAGACAATAAAAATGGTACCAGCAATCAGAAGAGCAGACAACACATGGGCAAGAAGCAACGAAGAGCAAGCTGAAGAATTTTCCAACCACCTATGCAACACATTTACCCCACATAACATCAACAACAGCAACCACAATAGTCATACGGACGAGGATGCGCTAACCACTAGTACACCAACTGACAATCACTACACCATACCCAAAGTAACAGCACAAGAAATCAGAAACATAATTGAGAAAACAAAAAATAATAAAGCACCAAGAATCAGCTTAATTAACGGCAAAATCTTGAAAAACCTTCCGCCAAAAGCGATAAGACAAATCGCAATAATAGTTAACGCAATACTAAGAATACAATACTTTCCAAAAACTTGGAAACTGGCACAAATCATAATGATACCCAAACCAGGCAAGGACCTACAACACGAGATCAAATACCACCGACCAATCTCATTACTTCCAGTGTTCTCTAAGATACTAAGATCCAGTGATCTCTAAGATAATTTACGACCGAATAAAATCTGTAATAGGGACGAATCAACTAATACCGGATCACCAATTCGGATTCAGAAACAAACTCCATAACAGAACAAACGCACAGACTCGTCAATGAAATCTTACAGGAGCTGCAAACAAAACAATACTGCACGGCACTCTTTATGGACATCGAAAAAGCATTCGATAAAATAAACCACACGAGCCTACTCCAATCAATCAGGAAACAGTTCCCGGAGCAGATATACCGATTAATCAAATCATACTTAAGCAGCAGCACCTTCATAGTAAAAATCAAAGACACATACTCTGAAGTTAAAGAAATCAAGGCAGGAGTTCCGCAAGGAAGCGTCCTAGGATAAAAAAAGAAAAAAAGGAAACACCCAACAGATCTCACAAAGGACGTAACCTAACAAACACGTACTATCAGAGATGATTAAAGAAATAAATCAATCAAATTCGAAGATGGTATCCCACAGGTGGTAGCCACCCACATGTTATAATACTATATCACTAAGCTATAATATTTTACCAAATGTCCCACTGGACAAATTGTAAAATCCAAGTAAATAAATAAAAAAAAAAAAAAAAGAAAAGAACCTTCTTTGCCAACGAAGATATAATTAAAACAGAAATTAAAGCGGAGCTGGTTAAAATCTGATAAGTTTTGATTCACGTTGTGGCACGCTAATTTTCTGAAGGAAACCTTGGTTCTTTCATACCAGGAAGTTCGGTTTCATATTTTTATACAGCGTTGATAAACGATAGCTTCTCGTATAAGAGCGACGAGGATAGACGATAATTTCTTCTTTGCTTCGCTGTTGACATTTACAAATTACAGACGATAGTAATTGGTCAATGAATGTTGGGAAATTCTGTGAAGATGAAATACTCAAATTATACTCATATGGAGAAAGGTGCAGCAAAATGGCGCCTATATAACTCAAGAAACGCATGTAAGAAACGAACATAAAATGAAATGTTAATCGAAACGAGCTGTAGCGGCACGCGAGCAGGATAATTCAAATCCTGCTGTTGCTTTGCTTCGGAGTATCAAGACCGTTAGGTCACAAGTATTGTAAGGAGTAACGAACTGCGAGTAAAACAATGTCGCCGCTACTTACAGCCGTCAAACGCAGTCGAGTTACAAAGAAACAGTAGAAATAAACAGACGCAATCACGAGCGATGGAGTTCATCGAACAGAGTCGAAGCATTTTGACGCATAAACCAGCATCACTGCGATCTACGAAGTTTCTCTGAGTGTCTAACGAGCATTTATTCCGTGACCTAAAATTGTACCAGCGGACTCGCAATTTATCCGTAATTAATTATTCAATCGAAAATATATTTAACGGATTGTCTTCGTTATTTCGCTACATCAGAAACAGACTTATCCTCCACAGAACTTACCAGGCGACCCAGTATACCGTCTGTTTGTGAAGAGCTGTCGATTTCGAATAGGACAGAATTTTTGATAAGATATATTCGAAGGATGTGTTGGAAGGAGACGTCAATTTCTCCCTTGAAAATATGGAGAATAAAAGCCACGAGGAGATTAGAATTTAGCTCGAGAATAAATCAAATCGCAGCTTAGCTTGTAATACAAATAATTGTTCACAGCAGCGGTTGAATGCCTTTTGTACTTTAAATTTGAATAGAAATGAAATAAAATAAAAAAATGTATTTCAATACTTAACGATCTCATAACGAGATTGCAACGTAAAAATTGTTGGTGGCAGAAGGTAGAATTCCCACATCTCACGAGGATTCTCCGGCCGGCTAACGATCCAACGGCAACTTCACGATTACTGTTTCTCTTGGGGACGGGCCGACGTTCACCAGACATCCTGCCCGCCTCAATATAATCCGCTGGGCGACGCGATGTCTCAGCAATTGGTCCACTAGGTCGCGCACGCCTGGCAGACGGGCCTTTCTGGCAAACATCTTCGCAAACTTTCGTGGCATCAACCGAATCGAACTGAGTAGATCTGATGCTTTTCTATGCTTCAGTCGGTTAAAAAAACGTTGTAACCTATTGCGTTTTGTTGCAAAAGAATATCTCTGTCTCAAAAACTAGCATTTTCGAAATGTGTTAGCACAGCGATGAGCATATCTGGTGTTAGATTTTTGACCTTCGTATGGTACGCCATGGGCTGCGCAAACATCTCCCAACTGAGCGTTTTACATTCTTTAAAACGAATGATGAAATCTTTGGAAAAGGGAATATAATAAAATATCTGCTTCTAAAGCGCGTAGGCCAAATAATAGGGAATTTTTGTTTTCAGATTTATTCTTTTAGATGTTTTTCTCAGATTAGATTTGGTCGATTTGGAAAATCATTTATCATGAGGAGAGGGGGAGGCTGATTGAGAAAGGTTTGATATAACAAAAAGGAATTATGCGTATCCCAATAAATATATTTTAGATAACAATTAGGCACCCTTGACTATAATAATTAGAATTTAGGATCTAACTTTTTAATAACGGATGTAACCTTTTTAATAGCTAACATCAAATCATCGTCTGTAATTTCGAAAGAAAATACAAACCTGATAAGTGAATCGGTCAATCCCAAACACTTGACGACAACGTGTTCGTTCTCGGCATCATCAAATTCTAGCAAACAATGAATGAACTTCGTTGTGTCAATGGTATCAGATTCGATGTTCAGGAAAACAATATTTGTCTGTACAGTACTCAAATCAATCGAAAATATAGACGACTGGATTTCATTTAGCGCAGATGCAAAAGCGTAAGCCCTTCTATGATCGTGAACTAATTTGGGGATATTTTCAAGAGCTACAAGCCCAGCTGCAGCAAGAATACCAACTTGTCTCATATCCCCACCAAGTACTTTCCTGATTCTCCTTGCACTAGTGATAAAATCTTTAGTTCCACACAGAAGAGAACCTACAGGAGCACCTGAATTAAAATAAATATGTTTTAAATTAAAAATAGCTTTACGATTTTGTTTATAATTCAAATTTTGCTTATCTTAATGCAATAATATATAATATAATTTCATTATAATATGATATAATATAATATAATATAACCTCAATTTTCGTTTGTGATATGTGATGTATTTCATGGAAACGCGTTTTATGCTACACTACATATAGTGATTTGATTTATTTAACACTTTGAATGCCATGTCAGTTTTACAAGAGTTTGGCCGTGGCGCCACGATGAATATTTTATTATCCAATACATATAATGTTGAAATATTACCTACAAGAGGTATGTTATGATGTATAATCATCATTAATGTAGTATCGTGGACGAAAAGCCTAAGAGATATCGGGCGAACTATAAACAATGTCGCGAGAAAGTCCAAGTACCGACAGGCCCAACGATGTATCGTCGGTCCTTCGATCGAATAGTTACGCCGAAAAGGCCTACGTGACTCTGGCCACGATCGGTTGCGGAGCACGTGCGTGGTGGGGCTAAGAAAATAGACAAAGAGACGCTAAGGGAAAAAGACGAATTAACGATGAGTGTTGGTCGAGAAGCAGAGTTTGCGAGTGGCGTTGCCGAGAGAGTGTTGATGGCATTTTGTGAAAGTCGAATCTTTATCTAGTTATTTAGTTGTGCTGTTTTCTGTACGTTTGGTGTGAATAGTTCAGGTTGAACAACAATTAACATCCGATTAACATCTGTATCATCCATTCCTTGTAAATATATTATATCACGATATTAATGAATTTATCTCACTGAACCCACTGCGTCGACATCTCGCGACCACGGCCGTTCGAGGGTGGACCGCCAGGCCCCCGGACGTGTTTCTACGCCTGGCGATGGAACAGGAGACAGGAGGAGGACAACAGGAGGACAACCGGAGGACAACCGGAGGACAACAGGATGGAAACGGCGGAGGAATCTCCGAGGAGGGTGACAAGACGTTCGCTAAGAACCGCGGACAGGCCGGAAGGCGTCTTTCTCGCACCAGCAATGCTGGACGAAGGCACGTCACCGATGGCAGGAGGATCACGGGCGCGAGCGAGGTCCGACGACGAGGATTCGGCCGCCTCGATCACCTCGCGCTCGGCTTCGGCGGCGTCCAGGGGGAAGAAGAGGAGAATAACAGCCACAACCCCGGAGGTGTCCGAAGAGTTAGAGATGCAGATGAGGACGAGCTCCCCGGCAGACATCAACGCGGGCCTGACGATGCACGTGTCCGAGATAATGCACGTCGCGACGACGTCGTCAAACCTCAAGGGGACCTACATCAGATCCTTGAAGAACGCGGCGAGCTACATCACCGCCGCCTGGAACACGGAATCCTCGAGGAGGACGAGGCCAGCGCGAGACACCGACAACGTAGACACGAGACTGTCCGTGCTGGAAGAGTAGAACGCAGCCCTCCGCCAGGAACTGAGGAGACTGGCTGCTCGCGTCCATGAGTGCCCGCGATGCACCGACGCGACGCCCGAATACGACCGTCCTCCGCGGGAAGGCGGAAACGACAGGACGCGTCTAGACGCCCTGGAAAGAGTAGTCCGAGAACTAGGATCCTACATTCTCAGAACCATAGAGGAACGATTCGGGGGCACACGATGGCAACACACCCCCGAAGCACGACCGAGCAAGGACCGCTCCGTCGATCCCTGCGCTGCCCAAACGACGTCGCCTGGAGTTCTGTCCGGCGTGGGCGGAACCACGACGCGTCCTACAGCTCGAAATCGGCGAGAGCTTAGCCCCCGAAGCGGTCGTCGCGGCCATGCTCAGAGGGCGCCAGGAGTTCGCCGCCGTCCGCACTTACTGCGAGCAGGTCATGCTGGCGAAGGAGCGGGCGGAAAGAAACCGGGAACGAGCCCGCGATCCGTCCAGGACATCGCAGCACCCGAGGAACACAACGCGCCACAGGGGTGCGACGCCGCCACCGTCGCCGCCGCGGCCACCGTAGGAGCGCGAAGAACCAGGAAGAGGCGTCAGGGGGTGGGGTCCCCAAAGATGACGCAGCAGGAACGAGGCGTTAGGGGGCGTGGTCCCCCCCTAGCGGTCCAAGAAGAGCAGGACGCCTCCCTTCGACGAAAGGAGAGATAGACGCCCGGGGGTAACCGGTAGTAATTCGGGAGAGATCCCGGGTGCATCTCGACTCAGGCGTCAGGACAGGCCACCGTGGAGTTTTAGTCGATAAGAGTCCGACACTACCCGCTAGCGGGTGTCCATGAGGATTTCTCCACGGAAAAAAAAAAAAGGTTGGCAAAGCAGCTCAGTAGGGGAACCGGACTGCCTAGCACGGCGGCTCCGGCGACGAGACGCGGTGTGACGTAGCTGCAGATCGCTCATCTATCGCACATCGCTATATCGTATTATAATAAATAAATTAGTACAGATCACGTACCAGACAGAAGGTGTAAGATTTATACTCATAATATATATCTGCAAATTCTGCTGAATACGGCTTAATAAAGGACAATGTTTTCATGATTATCACAGTAAAGGAAACTACAAACAATAATGGTAAATATAACCAAGAAATTTTGAGAAAGAATTTCGTTTAAGAAGATGTTTACATTCTTTTGTGTCGTTCCCAAAAATGTTCGGGAACACTGATCAGGTCCATTCCAGTGCTCCCGCTCAATTAAATCGTAATGTTAAATTGTAGGTAACATATAATGTGGTCTCATTTTAATGGCGGATGTGACTAATTAAAATCATAACAAAATTGGAATATTTTCCATTATTTTATATTCGCTTATTGTACACCGGAAGAACACATTAATATAGTAACATAATTATATAATAATCTTTGACACATTGTTATCTGACAATAATATTAAGAGAATAATTAGCGTTTTATAATAATAAAAAAATGTAACATGTGTAGAATAATGCAGTAACATTTCGATACCTAGCACCTTTGACTACTGCTTTATTATAATTGAAATGTTCGGAAGTATAAGTAACCTTCATTACGCTGCAATAATTTTGCATAAACTAGAAATGCAAGTAAGAAGAAGGAAACAAAACGACTGTAGACTATGGAACCAGATAATCACAGTCGGAGAACGCTCTACTTCCATTTTCATTATTATTTTAATCCTCATTTTCTCAGAAGTTCTTGTCTGCATTCACCATACACTTGTATATGTCTTATCTGTAGCGGCACGCGAGCAGGACAATTGAAATCCTGTTGTTGTTTTGTTTCGGAGTATCATGACCGTTAGGTCACAGGTATTGTAAGGAGTAAACGTTGGAAAAATTCCGTGAAAATAAACGGGAATTGCCAAAGATAGTCAAAGATCGAAAGGACAAAATGACTCTGTTTTCAAGCAAATTTAATATTTCGAATCAAATTTCTTTTGCGGTGTATAAATGCAAACCAACAAAAAAAGTGTTTGTGCTGAGTTCCATGCATAAAGCGATAGAAATTGGAAAAAGCAATAAACGTATACCGAAAACGATTAGATTTTATAATGATACAAAATTTGGAATGGAAGTTGTAAACCAGATGACAAGGAAACACGTCGTGAAGTCAAAATCTTGTAGGTGGCCCCTCCAAGTATTTTTTAACATTTTGGACCTAGCTGGAATAAATGCCTGGATTTTGTATAAAGAAACAACAGGTGAAAATATTTCAAGACAGGAATTTTTATTCCAATTAGCTACAGAGCTCGCTGTTGAGTATACAGAATCGTGGGAAGAAAATCATGCTATAAAACTATCAACAAGTTCAGATACATTATCACGAAAAACTTGACAAGTGAGAAATTGTAAAGGTTACAAAACTACGAAAATCTGTCCAACATGCGGGAAATATGTATGCGGCAAATGTACATTTGATAATAAGATAATTTGTAAAAAATGCAGCGGAGTTGAATAAGATATCTGTATATAAATTAAAGTGTAATTTTATTTAAGCCTAGAATTGAAATTAATTAAAAGTAAATTTGGACGAAATTTCCTGACAGATCATCATTTTATATACGAATAGGTAATACGAAATGTCGGTAGGTTTAGTGTTAACATGTCAATGTAAAAAGAAGGTAATCGTAGGAGCATTACGAAGCATTGATTGAAAACGAAAACAGTAAAATAACTTCACTACACTTCGCAGATTTTCCATCTTTCACACAATTAAAATCTCTTTACCGGGTTCCTACTCTTAGATCAGTCGCCTCCTTAATCAATATAAAGTTGTCAGAGTAAAATGTAATTAGTACGTGTTAATTCACTGCATACCCAAGTATGACTATTAAGTGCATAATACACTGTAATAAAAAGAAAGTTAATAGTTCTGTTACGTCTCAACCTTCCTGTTTTCCCTATAATCTGAGTTGTGACTTGTGAATTTACGTGACACTGCCGTCGTCCGGTAATAGTTGCTGCCGAATGCTTCCACCAGTAGAATCGCGATGAGATTGAGCAAAAATGAGGTGAGAGGATGGAAACGTTTCATGCACGATGCAAACATGTAGGTGTATCGGACTCGATGACTTGTGCATACTATGCAGAAGTAAGTTACCAAGCAAAAGCTGATCACGCAGTCCGACGACGAAAAAAGGGCTAGGACTATAAATCGCTGAAGAAGAACTGATGAACGCCATGAAAAGGATTGACTCAAGGAAAGAAGATAGCGTCATCTGGTGACCCTGATATACTACGAAGGTCCTAACGGAGCAGCGATCCAGACAGCACTATCCAATAAAATCAATAGATCTGGAAATCTTCCGGCCGTATGGAAGGTGGCGAGGGTGGTCTACTAGCGGAACCGGGAAAGAATCCGTTACTTCCGTCATCCTACAGACCCATTAGTATCTTACCAGCATTGAGCAAGATGTGGAAACACACCTTTATGATGCCCATCGAAAGGAACAGGGAGAGACGTATCTAGAGACTCCTACCATGTGGAACAGTTTGGATACAGAGAAAAAAGGAGCACGATTGAGACGTCCTTGGTAGAGTTTTGTTGGATTGCGGATTCATATCGGAAAGGGAGCCTGATGTGCGTTCTTGTCGCCCAGGACGTCTGAAACGCCTTCTACATTTTAAGATGAAAGAAGATTATATAAGTAATCGACGCATTTTATTACATGACTACCTTTCGGACAGAAGAATTTTAGCTTACTGCGGCGACAGTATAGTCAGAACAAATATACACACAGAAGTCCCACAGGGATCGATCGTACAGGGCCCATTGCTGCTGAATAACTTTTACGACGGCCTGCACCATATAAAGGACTTGGACGGCATAGCTTTCGATGACTTGGCCGTAGTTATTACGATGAGAAAGCTACAAGACATCGATGATAGGATTTGGAAAGCCACGAAAGTCATCACAGAATGGTGCGCGGACACGGGCCCTCATCGGGCCCAAGGTAATACTGAAATTATACTGTTGACAGGGAAGCGCGTCCCGAGAATGATGAAATAATTGCACGCAAAAACAAACCAAAAGCACAGTGATATATTCTGATGTTTCATTGGACAACGCTAGGACGTATTCTCTTCATTCCGAGCAGGTGTGCGGCAAGGCAGAGGCGTTCGTTAGCGTCATTAGAAACCTGTTGTCGAACGTAAACGGTTCCAACAGCTCCATTAGGATGCTGTACTATGGGTAGTATGGGGATGGGAGTCGGTGGTACTTTACGCTGCATCAATATGGGCATCTGCGCTGAGCTATCAAGAAAATAGCTAACATAAAGTGACACACGCGGTCCTATGCGTGGTGACCGGCAGTATGCCCATACCTATTAAGGCCAGGCTGCGAGAGAAAAAATAATCATTTAAGTGTCTCTATTACGAAAAGATACGGAAAAGTTAGTTTTCTCAAGTTTGGTATCTTCCGTTAGCAACTTTCTCTCAAGGGCAGTTAGCACCCTTCCTCACCCACCAACCTAGAAAATTAGCCAATTGACAGCGAAGTCTATTTCCTTTACTCTCCTAATGAAAATTTGTCCTTAACAAATCAGCTTTATTCCTTTCTTTAGACCCACTCATCAGCCTTTCTTCCGCCACAATATCGTCACTGAACTTGACTGATTTTCCATCTTAGATCAGTCGCCACCTTAATTTAGATAAAGTTGTCAGAGTAAAGTAATTTGTACGTGTCAGCTCAGTGTATACTCTATTGTGACTATTAGGTGGATAATAATGTGCAACAAAAAGAAAGTTAATAATTGTGTTTCGGCTCAACCTTCTTGTTTTTATATAATCTGAGTTGTGACGTGATTTTATGTGACAGCGGCGGCGGTGCTGGCGGAGTTTCCCCCGTTTGAGCTGTCCTGCGGTGTCATGAGTCTGTTGGGTGCGGTTGACCCTGCAGGTACCGACGTTAGAGTCCAGGCGCGACAGAACCTGCCAGAAAGTTGGTGGGTAAGCCCCAATAAGACAGCGGCCGCGTACGGACATAGAGTTGTCGAGGTTATCCTGCCAAACTGGGCGTTTAGTTGCACTTCGTGCCATCGAAGAGAGAGGATTGTCATAGTGCTAGGCGGGGGTGGGGGGAGGCTCGTGAGTATGTTCTCGCGGTTCCAGGGCCGCTCCTGATGCGCTTCGGAGGGTTATCGTGGAGGTTTTAGCCGGTATGAATCCGGCACTACTAAGCCGGGCGCGAGGTGTCTATGAAGGTACCGTTCACGCAAAAAAAGAGAAGGATCGAGAAGAGTGTTCCGGCGAGCGCTATAACGAAAGTTGAAACAAGCGTTGCAGCAGTTGAAACAAGCAATATTGTAAACTATAAGCTATAGATCGTTAAGTTTGTAGCGGCACGGGAGGAGGAAAAATTCAAATCTTATTGTTGTTTTGTTTCGGAGTACCATGACCGTTAGATCACAGATATTGCAAGGAGTAACGAACTCCGAGCAAAACAATGTCGCCGCTACTTTCAACCGTCAAACGCAGTCGAGTTCAAACTTTCCGACTGTACCCCTACCAGTATAAATAAACAAACGAAATGACGAGCGACAGAGTGCAGCGATCGCAGCATAAGCATACCGACGCATCATGCGTGTATACGGAGTCTCTTGACACGCGTATTTATTTCGTAAACTTATTATACCTGGACTTGTGCTTTGTGTCAAAGTATTATCCGTAATAAATTGCTCACAAACATACAGACAGTAATTCGTGATATTTGATAAGATACATCCTCTACAAGTTTTTAACACTAAACCTACCGGTGCGGTCTTTTAGACCGTTTCCAAAACTTCTACTCAAATTTAAACATATTTAAACGTTATCATATCGCTTCATATTTCGCGACTTTTCCTAAAACATGCATATATTTTTCGGTATTTATTTCTAGTTTGCTTTTTTCTTTCCCAAGAAAAATTTGTACTTTGCCTTGCCTACCGTGAGCGGTCAATTCGACCGCTCGATGGAATATTCTATTTATTCTTAAAATAAATACAATCAGTGCAAAGAAAAAGCTATATCAAGATCAGTCAAAATCAAAGGCTATATCGAGGTCAATTAGTAATAACAAATAATAACAACTGTTACACACGTAACCTTGTTATAAACCATAATTCGTCCCTCAATCAAGAAGTCCACTCAGTCCCATATAACGACCTTAAGGAACCACCATAAAATTTAGAATTTTTATAACCAATTATTTCAGACATTTTAAAAGTCGAAAAGTTTTTTAGAGTTATTGCTCTAGAAATGACGAGCGACAGAGTGCAGCGATCGCAGCATAAGCATACCGACGCATCATGCGTGTATACGAAGTCTCTTGACACGCGTATTTATTTCGTAAACTTATTATACCTGGACTTGTGCTTTGTGTCAAAGTATTATCCGTAATAAATTGCTCACAAACATACAGACAGTAATTCGTGATATTTGATAAGATACATCCTCTACAAGTTTTTAACACTAAACCTACCGGTGCGGTCTTTTAGACCGCTTCCAAAACTTCTACTCAAATTTAAACATATTTAAACGTTATCATATCGCTTCATATTTCGCGACTTTTCCTAAAACATGCATATATTTTTCGGTATTTATTTCTAGTTTGCTTTTTTCTTTCCCAAGAAAAATTTGTACTTTGCCTTGCCTACCGTGAGCGGTCAATTCGACCGCTCGATGGAATATTCTATTTATTCTTAAAATAAATACAATCAGTGCAAAGAAAAAGCTATATCAAGATCAGTCAAAATCAAAGGCTATATCGAGGTCAATTAGTAATAACAAATAATAACAACTGTTACACACGTAACCTTGTTATAAACCATAATTCGTCCCTCAATCAAGAAGTCCACTCAGTCCCATATAACGACCTTAAGGAACCACCATAAAATTTAGAATTTTTATAACCAATTATTTCAGACATTTTAAAAGTTGAAAAGTTTTTTAGAGTTATTGCTCTAGAAATGACGAGCGACAGAGTGCAGCGATCGCAGCATAAGCATACCGACGCATCATGCGTGTATACGGAGTCTCTTGACACGCGTATTTATTTCGTAAACTTATTATACCTGGACTTGTGCTTTGTGTCAAAATATTATCTGTAATAAATTGCTCACAAGCATACAGACAGTAATTCGTGATATTTGACAAGATACACCTTCTACATTACTTCTACATAAGTGCATTTCAACACAGAGTATGCGAACCGGCTCAAGGAACGGATGGAGAAGGTCAGGTCGCATCAGGCTACGCGTCATGGCGAAAGAAAAATCTTCATTTTTAAGGAATTGGAAACGCCGCCTTATGTTTTCTTGCGTCATGACGCCATAAGAGGCCCTTTACAGCCTCAGTTCGACGGACCGTACACGGTCATAAAACACCTAGAGAAAAATTATATTATTAGAATAAACGATCGCGACGTAACGGTTTCCATAGATCGTTTAAAACCGGCGTTCGGCGTCCCAGATAATATTGAAGAAAAGACCGCCGAACCGCGGGATATTCTTATTCCGGTGAAGCAAGAGAATGCGCGCGAGGAAAACAGCGCAGACAACGACAAAACATAAGAAAAGAAGTACAAGATATAGGTATGTTACGCGGTATGGACGTAAAGTTCGTTTTCCCGACCGGTTCCAAGCAGGTCTTAATATGTCGGATTCAGTTTCTCGGAGATAACGTGTATTTATTCCGTGACAGTGTATTGTACCAGGACTTGCAATTTGTGCGGAACTAATTCTCACATACAAAATATATTTCACGAATTGCATACGACAATAATTCGTCTATATCATTTCGCGATACTGGAATAGACCTATCCTCCACATTGGTGACCCCGACGCGATCGAAGATGGCGAAGCAAAACGCTACACTTATAGCCCTGCAACCAATCCACGTGTCTCCGATGAAGCCGCAGAAGATATCATTTTGGTTCTCCTTATTGGAGAGACAGCTCGAGGCAGCGGAAGTCAAGAGAGAGACAGATAAAGCCACCATTCTGCTCGGGTGCCTCGAACCAGAGTACTTGGAGCGACTAGATAATGTTGATTTGGATTCCTCGGTCGGCAGTCAGTATGACCGGTTAAGGGAGGAGCTGATACGGAGTCTGGCCGAATCCGACAGCGAAAAGGTAAAGAAGCTAGTAAAAAAAGAGCTGATGGGGGACAGTAGGCAATCCCAATTATACCATGATCTGAGGAAGCTGGCCAGTCCCTTGGCCTCGGAGAAGGTCATCTTTATTCTATGGAAAAACCGGAACCCGTATCGCGACATATGGGGCTATCACCTTGTCCCTCGATCTGCCCTTGCGTCGAGATTTTAAGTGGCGTTTTCTGATAGCCGACGTGAAAACGCTCATCATCGGTGTCGACTTTTTGGGCCATTACGGGTTACTCGTCGACCTGCGAAACAGGCGACTCCTGGACAAGAGTACCCAGCTGTTTACAAGGGGATCCGCAGCTGAGACCGACGTAGGATCCATTAGGACCATCGACACGGAATCCCCGTACCATCGATTATTAACAGAATTTCCGGCGTTGACTCGACCATCCGTCTTCAGGCGAAGTACGATAAAGCACGGAGTGCAGCATCATATCTGCACGATACCTGGAAGCCCCGTCCACGCGAAACCACGCCGTCTAGCCCCCGATCAACTCAAGCAGGCAAAGGCAGAATTCGAAATTCAATTCCTTGGCTATACCGTTACCGCGGAGGGAATAAAACCTCTGGCTGAACGCGTTGGAGCGATTATGAAAGTACCGCGTCCCACTACTATTAAAGAACTACGAAGATACCTCGGCATGATTAACTTTTATCGACGTTTCATACCGAGGGTCGCGCAAATACTGCAACACCTCAACGATTTGTTAAAAGGCACTACGAAGTACAACGCGATTATTGAGAGATTCGAGAAATCCGAAAAGAGCTTCCACGAGTCGAAGCGCGCCTTAGTTAACGCGACAATGTTAGCGCATCCGACTCCTGGCGCGCCCGTTAGCCTCGTGGTCGATGCTTCCGATTACGCAATAGGAGCGGTACTCCAACAACGCGTCAATGATACCTGGCAGCCTTTAGGTTTCATGACGAAATCCTTATCCCTCGCGCAACGAAAGCAGAGCGCGTACGACCATGAATTACTTGCGATGTACACGGCGGTAAAGCGACTCAAACACACTGTTGAAGGGAGAGATTTCGCGATTTACACGGATCATACACACCCCTGATATATGAGTTTGAGCAAAATCCTGACAAATGTTCGCCAAGACAATTCCGTCAGCTCGACTATGTGGGATAATTTACGACAAATATCATATTATCAATAAACATTAGCAGAAGCGCAAGCGGATGCCGCAGAGCCACGTCAAATTATTAAGTCAGGCTCTAGCGCGCTGAAATTGAAAAAAATACAATTTCCCGATCAGGACGTTGGAATTTATTGTGATCTTACAAACGAAACGCGACCGTATGTACCGGAGCCGTTGCGTCGCACTGTATTTCACTCGTTGCATGGTCTTTCCCATCCCGGAATACGTGCTACGCAGAAATTGGTGACAACACGTTTCGTGTGGTCGTCCATCAATAAAGATTATCGAAATTGGACGCGACGGTGTATACCATGTCAACGCTGCAAAGTCACCAGGTACGTATCCTTGCAGGTCGGAACGTTCAAAACGGTAGCGGGCCCGTTCGGGTATATCGAATATATATATATTCGATATTGCCTAACGTGTATCGATCTTTTCACGCGTTGGCCCGAAGCTATTCCCATTGTCGACATGGAAGCGGCAACCGTTGCTTCGGCCCTCCTTAATACTTGGATAGCACGTTTTAGCGTACCTTTAAGAATCACGACCAACCAAGGACGCCAATTTGAATCACGGTTGTTCGAAGAGTTGTGCCAGTTGCTCGGCGCCAAACATATACGCACGACCGCCTATCATCCCGCGACCAACGGGATGGTAGAGCGGCTACACAGACAGTTAAAAGCGGCGATAAAGTGCCACGGCACGAGCAACTGGGTCGAGGTTCTGCCAATAGTATTGTTAGGCATCCGAACCGCGATAAAGCATAAAGACTTAAACGCAACGGCCGCCGAAATAATCTACGGCACCGACATACGATTGCCGGCGGAATTTTTCAGTAAAACTAAGCAGCAAGCCAACACGAAGTATGCGAAACGGCTTAAAGAACAGATGGGGAAGGTCAGGCCGCATCCGGCTACGCGTCATGGCGAAAGAAAGATCTTCGTTTTTAAGGAATTAGAATCGTCCCCATATGTTTTCTTGCGTCATGACACCATAGGAAGCGCTTTACAGCCTCAGTTCGACGGACCATACAAGGTTATCAAACGCCTCGAAAAAATTATATTATTAGAATAAACGATCGCGACGTAACGGTTTCCATAGATCGTCTAAAACCGGCGTTCGGTGTCCCAGACGTTATTGAAGAGAAGACCGCCGAACCTCGCGATATACTTATTCCGGTGAAGCAAGCGAATGCGCACGATGAAAACAGCGCAGACAGTAGTAAAACAACGCCAAAAAGCACTAGTAATAGGTATGTTACGAGGTATGGACGTAGAGTTCGTTTTCCCGACGGGTTCCAGGCAGGTCTCGACTAGACGCCTTAATATGTCGGATAGGTGTAAAGATAGTAAGATAGCGACGACAAGACAAACTTCGTATATATCCTAAAAAAATTTTAACGTAAACGTTATCACTGGAAGGGGGGTAATGTAGCGGCACGCGAGCAGGACAATTCAAATCCTGTTATTGTTTTGTTTCGGAGTATCATGACCGTTAGGTCACGGGTATTGCAAGGAGTAATGAACTCCGAACAAAACAATGTCACCGCTACTTTCAACCGTCAAACGCAGTCGAGTTCAAATTTTCCGACTGTCCCCAGACCAGTATAAGTAAACAGACGAAATCACGAGCGTGAAGTTCATCGATCGCTGCAGAAGCATTATATCGTACCAGGACTTGTAATTTGTGCTGAACTAATTTTCATATACGAAATATATATAACAAATTGCATACGACAGCAGTTTGTCCATTTTATTTCGCGATACTTGAATAGACCTATCCTCCACATATCGACTCAACCGGACCCCGCAGTTTTTAACCATAAAATGACTTAGTCTCAAAGCATAGTCTGTCGATGTTCATCGGTTACATTACATGAGATACCGAGAAACAAGAGATTGTTAGATATTCAACACGATCATTCGATAACTGATGACTGAGTGAAAGGAATGCAACAGCGTCGTTCAACAAGAAGAAAGACAATTCCGAGGTTAGTGAGAAGTCACAAGGAACGTAATGAAACAACTGTAAGGGAGATGGCACAAGCGGCGAGTGGGTCGACTCATGATTTAATTCATCACGAGAGCTCGATTGAAAGCTTGAATCTTTAAAGGGGATCTTACAAATCCCTACAGCGAAGAACACCATCCCACGAGCAAGAATATGTACATTTGCACTGCATAGACAGTACTTTGAAATGAAGAAGAGACAGTGCTAGATCTATACATAAAAAGTGTAGCTGACGTTATAAGACGATACGATATGTAACGAGAAACGTAAATGTACAACAACCCGTTAACATATCCATGTAAAAAGAAGTAATCGTAGCAGCATTATGAAGCATTGATGGAAAACGAAAACAGTAAAATAACTTCACTTAATCGCAACAATTAAGAATACCAAATACAAGCGAGGTGAGGGGCAGGTGGTTATAGCGCTACTGCTGTTGTAGATGGCTCTGGGAGGTACTGCTGCTTTTTCTTCTAACTTAAGAATCGTGGAAAGAAAAATGGGACTACGTGGGCCCACTCCCGCTAAATAACATTTACAAAGGCCTGGACCATGCAAAGGGTTTGGACGCCGTAGCTTTCGATGACTTGGCCCGAGTTATTGCGATCAGAAAGCTGCAAGACATCGGAGATAGGGTTCGGGAAGCCACGAAGGTCATCACAGAATGGTGCGTGGACACGGGCCCTCATCTGGCACCAGATAAGACTGAAATGATACTGTTGACGGGGAAGCACGTCTCGAAAATGCTAAAACTGATTAAACGGAAAAACAAACCAAAAGTACAGTGAAATATTTTGATGTTTGATATGATGACGAGGAAGCACGTCCCGAAAATACTGAAATTTATTAGACGGATAAACAAACCAAAAGTACAGTGAAATATTTTGATGTTTGATATGATGACGAGGAAGCACGTCCCGAAAATACTGAAATTTATTAGACGGAAAAACAAACCAAAAGTACAGTGAAATATTTTGATGTTTGATATGATGACGAGGAAGCACGTCCCGGAAATACTGAAATTTATTAGACGGAAAAACAAACCAAAAGTACAGTGAAATATTTTGATGTTTAATATGATGACGAGGAAGCACGTCCCGAAAATACTGAAATTTATTAGACGGAAAAACAAACCAAAAGTACAGTGAAATATTTTGATGTTTGATATGATGACGAGGAAGCACGTCCCGGAAATACTGAAATTTATTAGACGGAAAAACAAACCAAAAGTACAGTGAAATATTTTGATGTTTGATATGATGACGAGGAAGCACGTCCCGGAAATACTGAAATTTATTAGACGGAAAAACAAACCAAAAGTACAGTGAAATATTTTGATGTTTAATATGATGACGAGGAAGCACGTCCCGGAAATACTGAAATTTATTAGACGGAAAAACAAACCAAAAGTACAGTGAAATATTTTGATGTTTGATATGATGACGAGGAAGCACGTCCCGGAAATACTGAAATTTATTAGACGGAAAAACAAACCAAAAGTACAGTGAAATATTTTGATGTTTCATCGGACAACGCTAGGACGTATTCTCCTCATTCCGAACAGGTGTGCGGCAAGGCAGAGGCGTTCGTTAGCGCCATTAGAAACCTGTCACCGAACGTAAACGGTCCCAACAGCTCCATTAGGAAGCTGTACTATGGGTGGTATGGGTATGGGAGTCGGTAGTACTTTACGCTGCACCAATATGGGCATCTGCGCTGAGCTATCAAGAAAATAGCTAAGATAAAGTGTCACATGCGGTCCTATGCGTTGTGACTAGCAGTATGCCCATATCTATTAAGGCCAGGTTGCGGGAGAAAAAATAATCATTTAAGAAGAGTTTTGCCGCGCTCAGGAATACACACAGGATAAACAAGAAGAATATCTGATCGAGGTCGGCCGGTCAACTTGAATCAAGAGGCGGGGAATCGGCGAAAGATTGAACGTGCCTTCTATAAAATTTCATCCAAATTTACTTTTGTCGAATTTACACGTCGTTATTATTGCATTATCTGCTGTTGATAAATGATAAGTATGTATGTGCACACAGTTCGTATATTGTTCGAACGACTTCTCACCCCATTTTTAAGGGGTTAATGTATGCTCTAGAAATTAATACAAAGCATTCATAATGCATGCGTTAAAATTAAGGGGAATTAGTAAGTAATTCGTAATAATGTAATGAAGTTAGAATTATAAATAAACACAAGATTGGTATCTGTAAAAAATTCAATGTAGTTCAAGTTGAAATATATTCAATTTCCTATACGTGTCAATCTTGCGTTTATAAGAAAGACCAACACCTTGAATTGGAAGTAATGTAAATCTACAATCAGTATATTTCTACGTTGTATCCATGCGAAAAAGCAATGTCTTAGTGGCAACGCATTTTCGTAATGTTATTATGGCGGATAGCTTGCCGCTATTTAGCCTTACAATCACTGAGCGTGCGTGTATAAATGTTTGGAAAGTCGGTATCAAACTCGAAGTCGCTGAGCTGAAGTAGAAGAAGTTGGAGAGACCGTGGGGAACCGCAAGGGTCGGTCTTAGAACCAGTCTTCTGGAACCTCACGTACGACGTTGTGTTTTGGACAACAAATCGCGCCCGGAATCGACACTGACGTGACCAGCAAACGACACGTTGGTGCTGGTCTGAGGCTTGATGTGGGGACGGACTATCTGTCACCCAGAAGCGACGGTAGCCTGTTTGGTTGTCTTCATTATCGGATTGGGATTGGAGGTGTCCCTTGAGAAGACCGAAGCCCTGAGGTTCTTGTTGCAGGGCAGATGATGGGACGCCTCCAGCGGGGTACTGTCTGAGGCTGGGGTTAGGTTTGGCCAGACTCGGTAATGTCAGATGAAATATCTGGTTCTCATCCTCGACAGCCATTGGGCCTTCGGTGACCACTTCGTGCGTCTGGTACCGTATATCGAGAACACAGCGAATGCCTTAGGATGTTTGCTGCCACGGATTGGCGAACCCGGAGGCTGGGGGCGCCGGTTGTATGCCGGGATGGTGCGGTTAAACTTCCTTTACGGGGCTCCGATCTGAGTGGTGGACTAGAAGACCAACCGCCGCAGCCTCCTGCTGTGCAGGAAGTTGCATGGGACGATAGTGACGTGATTTTATGTGACAGCAGCGGCGGTGCTGGCGGGGTTTCCCCCGTTCGAGCTGCCCTGCGGTGTCATGAGTCTGTTGGGTGCGGCTGACCCTGCAGGTGTCAACGTTAGAGTCCAGGCGCCACAGAACCTGCTAGAAAGTTGGTGGGTAAGGCCCGATAAATCTACTGCAACCTGTTAACCTATCAATGTAAAAAGAAGTAATCGTGGGAGCATATGAAGCATTGATGGAAAACGAAAACAGTAAAATAACTTCACTTAATCGGAACAATTAAGAATATCAAATACAAGCAACGAAGGAAACGCGATGCTGTGTAATCGTGTAAGCTGAAGGAATTGCCTGCGGTATCTACCACTACATTGATTTCAACGTCACAAACACCTACTCTTGGAAGGATTCAATGAATAGTGGACTAATGAAATATAAAGTAGACTAAATTTCGTGCTGTGTACTGCCGTTGAGTTTTTGTTTAAGTAAAGTTCAACATTGTTACAATACGCATCGTTAAGTATTCTTCTTTTAGTCTAAACGTCTTGGCGTATCGTGGGGCCTCGACAAAATATCCCTGATGAACAAGGCGTTTGGGAGAGTGATAATGAAAAAGATTGAACGGAAGGTGGAAGGTAGAATTAATGATGCTCAACGTGGATTTCATCGCGATAGTTCGACTGAAAATTCATGGATAAGAGCAAAAGGCTACCTTCGTCTGAGTGAATGCAAGTATGCATTGGGGATTTTTCTTGACTTCAGGAAGACGTTGGCAACCTGAAATTGCCTAGGGTGATTGAGAAATTGAATGAAATAAGGTGCAACGAGATTGCTCTGTAAAAAAGCTACTCTCAGCAGAGGACCTCATGTATGATCAGAATAAGAGGGGCTGTTTGGAAAAAGGTAGAGTGTGGATATCCTCAAGAGTCCATCTGTCATCCATTCATCTGAAACCTGATGATGGATAGGCTACCGTGGAAGATGGAGGACAGCAGGTGGACATACGTTGAAGATTATGCTCAATAACTGACACTCGCTCCTTGGAATGGCATGTGACATAACAAATGATAGTTGCTGTCGAGTGCCGCCACAAGTAGAATCCCGATGAGATTGAGCGAAAATGAGACGAGTGAATGGAAAGGGTTCATGCGCGATGCATACATGTAGGTGTCTCGGACTCAATGACTTATGTATACTATGCAGAAGTAGGTTACCACACGAAAGCTAATCCCGCAGACCGACGATGAAGAAAGGGCTAGGACTATAAATCACTGAAGAAGAACTGATGAATGCCATGAGAAGGATTGACTTGAGGAAAACGGTTATCGTCATCTGGTGACCCTGATACACTACGAAGATCCTAGCGGAGCAGCAACCCAGGCAGCTCTGTCCAATAAAATCAATAGATCTGGAAAACTTCTGGCCGTATGGAAGGTGGCAAGGGTGGTCTACTAGCGAAACCGGGAAAGGACCCGTTACTCCCATCATCCTACAGACCCATTAGTATCTCCTTCCATGTGGAGCAGTTTGGATACAGAGAAAAGAGGAGCACGATTGAGACGTCCTTGGTAGAGTTTTGTTGGATTGGGGATTCATGTAGGAAACGGAGCCTGATGTGCGTTCTTGACGCCATGGACGTCAGAAACGCCTTCAACACTTTAAGATGAAAAAAGATTATATAAGTGTAGTATCGTGGACAAAAAGCCTAAGAGATATCGGGCGAACCATGAACAATGTCGCGAGAGCCGAGGCGCCGTCGGGTCCATCAATGTGTCATCGGTCTTTTCAAGTGCATAGTTTCGTAGAAAAGACCTACGTGACCCTGGCCACGAGCGTCTGCAGAACACGTGTGCCTAACAAAAGACAATAGAATGCGACAACGGCCAGAGAGTCAGTCGAGAAGCAGAGTTTGCGAGTGGCGTTGCCGAGAGAGTGTTGATGGCATTTTGTGAAAGTCGAGTCTTTATCTAGTTATTTAGTTGTGTTGTTTTCTGTACGTTTGGTGTGAATAGTTCAGGTTGAACAACAATCATCTTTTTCTGTCTGATTAACATCTGTATCGTCCATTCCTTGTAAATATATTATATCACGATACTCCGTAAGTAATCGATGCATTTTATTACATGACTACCTTCGGACAGAAGAATTTTAGCTTATTGCGGCGACAGTATAGTCAGAACACATATACACACAGGAGTCCCAAAAGGATCGACCGTGAGCCCACTGCTGCTGAATAACTTTTACGATGGCCTGCACCATATAAAGGACTTGGACGGCATAGCTTTCGATGACTTGGTCCTAGTTATTACGATGAGAAAGCTGCAAGACATCGATGATAGGATTTGGGAAGCCGCGAAGGTCATCACAGAATGGTGCGCAGACACGGGCCCTTATCGGGCCCAAGGTAATACTGAAATTATACTGTTGACAGGGAAGCGCGTCCCGAAAATGTGCTTTTAGGTTTATTTTTCCGTTCCTTCAATTTTAGCATTAATACAGTGAAATATTTGGACGTTTTATTGGTCAACGCTAGGAAGTACTCTCCTCATATGGTGCAGGTGTGTGGCAAGGTAAGGGCGTTCGTTGGCCCCATTAGAAACCTGTTGCCGAACGTAAACGGACCCACCAGCTCCATTAGGAAGCTGCATTATGGAGTATGAGAGCCGGTGGTGTTTTACGCTGCACCAATATGGGCATCTGCGCTGAGCTATCCAGAAAATAGCTAAGATAAAGTGACACACGGGGTCCTATGCGTGCTGACCGGCAGTATGCCCATACCTATTAAGGCCACGCTGCGGGAGAAAAAATAATCATTTAAGAAGAGTTTTGCCGCGCTCAGGAATACACACAGGATAAACAAGAAGAATATCTGATCGAGCTCGGCCGGTCAACTTGAATCAAGAGGCGGGGAATCGGCGAAAGATTGAACGTGCCTTCTATAAAATTTCATCCAAATTTACTTTTGTCAAATTTACACGTCGTTATTATTGCATTATCTGCTGTTGATAAATGATAAGTATGTATGTGCACACAGTTCGTATATTGTTCGAACGACTTCTCACCCCATTTTTAAGGGGTTAATGTATGCTCTAGAAATTAATACAAAGCATTCATAATGCATGCGTTAAAATTAAGGGGAATTAATAAGTAATTCGTAATAATGTAATGAAGTTAGAATTATAAATATACACAAGATTGGTATCTGTAAAAAATTCAATGTAGTTCATGTTGGAATATATTCAATTTCCTATACGTGTCAATCTTGTGTTTATAAGAAAGACCAACACCTTGAATTGGAAGTAATGTAAATCTACAATCAGTATATTTCTACGTTGTATCCATGTGAAAAAGCAATGTCTTAGTGGCAACGCATTTTCGTAATGTTATTATGGCGGATAGCTTGCCGCTATTTAGCCTTACAATCACTGAGCGTGCGTGTATGAATGTTTGGAAAGTCGATATCAGACTCGAAGTCGCCGAGCTGAAGATACCGACAATATGACTGTTCAAGGATACGTGAAATATTGCATTGTTCGGAAAGTAATTTCGTTTCTTCCGTCTGGATGTCGCTAGTCGTATCTTTAAGCAGCCAGCTTCGTTCTAACCTATAAAATCATTACACGTTTTCACAAATAATACTTCAAACTTCATTTAAAAACAGAATTGATTTTGCATGTGCCAAGTCGTTTTTGTTTGTTTTGTTGTATTAAAAATGGAAAACCAAAGTGAGCGTTTCCATCGTGTGCTCTTCATTACCGTAAAGACGTAAATGCAGTGCCAATAAGAAAATGCAGAAATTAAAAGGTAATTTCGTCCTTACAAATGTGCCACGTTCTGAAAGGCCGGTTGAGGCTGGTAAAGACCGAATAAATTGTTATAATATTGTGTGCACTATTTTTCAATTGTTAGGTTTTATCATTCATTTTTCTACTAATTTTAAATACATTGTTGCTGTTGAGTCATTGTATTTTTAGCTAGTTCCTTTAATTATAGTGGATTCGTTATCGAAACCTGAGGCCATTGTCACTAGTGTCGCGAGTGTGTGACCGCTGTGGGTTTGCGTCAACTTTGTAACCTTTTTATTTGTGTCAATAAAAATCACTCCCGTGCTGTAAGAAAATGGATAGTTTCAGTGAAGAGTCATTGCCTATCCCAAGCCCTCACAGTGATAGCGACTCGAGCCCGGACTCGAATCGTGACTCGACATATATATCGTGTACATATAATCCTTTGAAAAATAAATCTCCCAAAGAAGAAGTGGCAGAAGGTATGTTTCTTGCAAATTGTAGAAAATACAGAAGTGTAAAATTAACGATATCGTAGGGTTGAGAAAGGTGTGCAGATTCAAATAGCACACGTTTTGTTCGATTAACATTAAGAGCAAATTAAGATTATGAGTAAACGCGTTTTTACTTCGTCCAAAGAAAATGTACATCATTGAGTACTGTAACTGAACAATTGAGGAACCACTGGCCGAAATTTGCTTTTTTGCAATGCTAATTAGTCCATAGTTGTTAAGATAATATAGATATGCTTTCTTAAGTTATGTTAGTTTTTGGAAAAAAAAAATTAAGAAAGTAAAATATATCTAAAAAATGTATTCCAATCAATTTATGTGAGACATAATTAACATTCAAATTGTTAAAGAATGTTAAATGAAATATGTGAGAAAAGAGAATTGTTGTTAAAGGAACACATAGAAAATATCGTTCTAAACATAGAAATAGTAAAAGAACATATACCTAGGCCTTTGCTGAGACAGAATGTTACTGAATCGAAGCCCGAAACAATTTCCTTCCCGGATATTCCTGATCCCACGCTTGCATTCCATAGCCTGGATCCATCCATGTGCAACTTCAAGTTATGTTCTTTGCACAGTGATACTAATTCCTTAATCCAGCTTAGAGGAACAATTTTTCCATTAATTGTATTTTCCACAATTACCAGCTTAGAAATGGGCTCGTAATTTCTGTCATGGCGCAGCTTTGATCGCAGTTCAGAAAGATCAAAAGTGCCATCGTCATTGTTGCGTAACGATCTAAGACTCACTCCTCCGATTTGAACAGCGCCGCATTGTTCGTGTAACAAAATATGAACAGAATCGCCACAATATGCCTCACATCCACGATCGTTGCAATGGTTCATTACTGAAAATTTAGAAAATAATCAAACAAGTTTTCTTGAAAATTAACATGCAAAGTAAGATTTAAATAAATATGCAACTCTCGAGGCCTAGAACATTACGATAAGTCTAACATTTTGTTTGCCTACAAATTTTCGGTGAAGGATAAAGATATTTGTAGAGACCTTTCAGCAACATCTTGACTCTGTGTTTATATCCTTTTTCTTCCTTATATAAAATTTCAAAATAGTGGAATGGTGGCAAATGCGATTGGATTTTGCAAAGTAGAAAGTTTTTATGCCAACTTATACAAAAATAGATTATCTTCGACCGTAGGTACGGTTTTCCGATAATTTTGGAAAATAAGAACATTGAAGGTGCCGTTAAGGACAAGATCTGACTTTCACTGACAAAAGTTAACTTTAAACATTTATAAAAATTCAATTGATTCGGATGTCAACAAAATCGTACGCTACGTTGTAGATAATGTTACAGCGGCCCATGGCCGTAGAGAAAGTTCCAGGGTTGAAGCACATGTGTTGGTCACGTAGCCCGCGAAACGACGTCCTAGGCGTGACCACAACCATATTCAAATCCACATCATTACACACTATCTAACAGCGGACCGTTAGGTTTTGACTTGACCTCTGCATATGGCCCAACATTACATTTTCCCCATTACGAAGGGCAATTAGAATCCGCCCCTTCCCCTCAACGCCTACAAACTCAACCTATAAAAGATGCAAGCATTCGACCAAGAACAGTCTTTTTAGTCTTGAGTCTAATCTTGTGTACAGTTTGGCCGTGATTTGAACTTCATTGTAATATGGTACTTAATAAAAGCCCAGAAAATTATAAAAACACGGTCAAGATAAGTTTATCGTAAATTTTACGTGACATTTTGCCGATCACTGCCCGGACTGCGAAAAGTACTCGTTAGGAAAACGAGATATCCTACTTACGTAGAAAAGGATTCAACTTGGGTTTCGGTCCTCAACGACAAACTCACAATCAGGTAAAGTTTGATACTTTTGTTCAATATAGACGTTCTAGCTTTGACAGCAAAGACTCAGACGAAGTAGCAATTTTCGAAAGAAAATGTCTAAAGTATCAACAAGTAAAGACAATGAAATTAGTCTAAAGCAAGTATTAGAAGCGATATAGAAACAGAACGAAATTCACGCGAGAACTACCGCCAAAATTCTACAACGAATTCGAATACTAACCAAACAAACAACCGAAGGGAAAGCCTCGCTAAAGAAATGAACTGCTAAGTAAAACAGTTGACGAACTAAAGCTAGCTATAGAAAGCCAAGAAACAATTATGACCAAAGATTTTGAATTTGTAACTAACACCACAAAAAAAACCGCGAAATCAAGAAATAGGGATCGTGTACCTCTAGCAAGCGCAGCCGAAACGATATTTGACCTTGATGCGAATATCAAGACTACAATGAACCGCGATACCAGACTATGTCATCAGCAAAAGAAGGCAATTAAGTACATTCCAGTTTTAAACCGTGACGATGATTTTGGATCAGAAAAGCACATGGCCCGGGCCACGTGGCCCGCGAAACGACGTCCTAGGACAGGACGTAAAAGAATAAATCCTGAGACTCAGTAAAAAAAACCCATGTGCCTTAGAAAGGAAAATTTATCGTTTTATCGCCTACGGATTTTTCCATCCCCACCTCGGATGAAAACTCTCTGTTCCGAGGACCTTGGCATCCTATAAAAAGGGGAATGAGGAACAGCAGGCTTCGATAGTCAGTTTTAGCCCGTCATAGTTAATAGTACATAACAGTTTACAGTAGTTGATGGTAACTACATTTTTGGTTCATCAGGAAGATAGACATAGCGTGTTTGTATCACTTCTGTGTCATGCTCATCCGAGCTCAACGCACCTCCGTTACGATCTAAAACGACGCACAATTAACGCCAAAGTAAAC
The DNA here is from genome assembly GCF_011952205.1 of Bombus bifarius. NCBI lineage: Eukaryota > Metazoa > Arthropoda > Insecta > Hymenoptera > Apidae > Bombus > Bombus bifarius. The sequence continues at coordinate 52,849 of NW_022884626.1, forward strand.
ATTGTTATAGCTCTACACCGGAGTAATTTGATATCACCCAACACGTCCTTACCACCTCAAATTGATGGCCCCGACGTGATCTGAGCGAAAGAGATGAAGGTGTTTGGGTCACATAGACGCCGTATCTGCATATGAAAAATCATTGGAAACGCTAACGAGGAAGTGCGTGCAACGAACGCCACTGACGGCGAAGACATAGTTAATCAAATCTTCCGCGTACCTCCACTAGAGCCGCAAAAAATATTACTGTGGTTCGTCTAGTCGGAAGGTCAAGCGCTTGAACGCTTCTGATGCGCGCCAATTCGAACTGATCTTCCGACCGGGCAATGCGAAATTTAATACCCTCGCCGCGAACATCGGGTATCAATACGTAAATCTAGTCGGGAACATAGTAGTAAAACCGCGGGCGACAGGACGATATGAGAAGTTGAAAAGTGAAGTAATCAAAAACTGGCCAATTCACACAGCACGAGAGATGAGACACCGGAAACCGCTCCAGTTCTAGAAGGACTTGAAGAAACTGATCGCCCCGTCAATATCGAATGACCTCATCCTGATACTGTGGAAAAACCGTGGAACAGAGGTAATTGTACAAAGTGTTCAATTACGAAAAACGTAGAAAACCTTCACTAGGCGAAACACCTTTTCGACTCCAAACGCAGTATTGGGCAGAAATACCCAAAGCATATCGATGCGACGCCACGAAAAGAAAACCTAACGCAACAAGGTTGTACAAAGCTTGTCATCAACACAGGCAATTTGCCAAATAGACAAATTATAAAGTATAAATTAAATAATAAAAAAGAAAACACAGGCAAAGCCGCCGCTCTGTTTGGCACAACCACGTGACGAAGAAGAACTTCGTGCGAATCTGGACGTCGCTAATTTGAAGCCCATAATGAAGTTGACACCCTGAACTATCAAGATTCATCCGTGAGCCCGAAAAAAACGGACCTATACTATAGGACACTTTTGAGGTTTTGAGGCATTGAAAAGATCAGAACGCCATCTACATCACGGCAAAGAAGGTGGGCAGTCAATTGTACCGAGAATGACTTCGCCCACAAGGGTGTGTATACTCATCGAGGAATGCAGGACAATGATTCGTTAAGGACGTGTGAATTCAGTTGTACACTTTGAACAAACAAAGTGTAGAGGTACACAGAACAAAACCTCGTGGAAACATATGCAGGAGCATAAAAGGACAAGATTGGAATTCGCACGAGATAGCATGTTTCAGCGTAAGAAATGGAAAAGGTCCATCTAGGCAGATTTAACTATCACTGATACGACATACGCGCAGATAGAATATCAATAGACACAATATCATAAATGGAAATTTCGATGGAAGTAGTTTGATATTATGAGTAGCATTTAGTTGTTTCTTAAAAACACCAATTTGTAACATTTCTACATGAATGCATTCGGGACAATACGCAGACTTATTAGAAGATTACTTCATTACATTTGTCAAAGAAACTCAGAAAGAAAAAGCCATTTATCGACACAACGCGACAATTCACACTTCAAAAAATGACAGTCCCGTGAATTTGACAAAAGCATTTACGATTTATCACCAGTAATGCACGATAAGCAATATTAGAAAGTGCTTGCTATGGGAAGGTGATCGGATAGGCAATAAGAACTGAATGGAGCAAAATCGAGACCAAAAGATTATAGAATTTAATTTATAGTATGGAGAATCGAATATTCAAAGTGATTAAACGTAATGGTAGAACTACATGTTCTTAATATTATAATTTCTACGTTTTTCGTGATAATTTAATATATTATTCCTCCACAAATTCCGCAACTATGTGGATGAAATTGACACCTTGCACTTTGAACTGCATAATGAACAAGCTGGACAGTTAATTCCAACGAGTATGACTTCGCTCCTAAGGCACGTTTATCAGATAATGGAGATCTTCGTGCGGGAGCTGTGTACACCTAAAATCGCCTGAGAGCTAACCTCCTCTCCTCCAAGATAGATGAATCTGCCGATAATCAGCCATCCCTTGAACGAACTTGGCTGTAAGCATACAACATGCAAAGAAATACAGAATCGCGGATGCCGCGGAATAGCCGCACACCGTGGAAGTGTATGTGCAAATCGCCCACACTGATAACCATGTTAACCTTCATCTAGTGTCATCGAGTAATGTGTCACCACAATATAGTCACAGCAGGTATTCCACCTATCAAAATTGAAACAGCACGATCTTTTCTCGTTCGGACTGAACTCCTTTCTTACCGAGCTGAGTTTGAGAAGAGTTGGAGGTGCAGATGAGAACGAGCTCCCCGGCGGAAATCAGCGCGGGCCTGACGATGCACGTGTCTGAGATAATGCACGTCGCGACGACGTCGTCGAACCTGAAGGGGACCTATATCAGATCCCTGAAGAACGCGGCGAGCTATATCACCGCCGCCTGGAACAAGGAATCCGCGAGGAGGGCGAGGCCAGTGCGAGGCACCGACGACGACGTGGACGCGAGGCTGTCCGTGCTGGAGGAGGAGAACGCAGCCCTCCGCCAGGAACTGAGGAGACTGGCTGCTCGCGACAGCGAGTGCCCGCGATGCGCCGGCGCGGCGCCCGAATACGTCCGCCCGCCGTGGGAAGGCGGAAACGACAGGACGCGTCTGGACGCACTGGAAAGAGCAGTCCGAGAACTGGGACCCTCCATTCTCAGGACAATCGAAGAACGATTCGGGGACACACGATGGCAACGCACCCCCAAAGCACGACCCAGCGGGGACCGCTCCGTCGACCCTCCCGCGGCCCAACCGACGCCGCCCCGAAGGGAACAGGAGGACGGCGGATGGGAGCTGGTGGAGACGAAGAAGAAAAGGAGGAGAAGCAGGAAGAAAGCGAACGGGACGAAGGCAGCCGCCGCCGCCGCCGGAGGAGAGGCGGCGAGGAAAGGACCGACCGCGCCACCACCGACGCGGGTACGGCAGCAGCAGCAACACCAGCCCGGCAGGACGACGGGCGCACCGAAGGCGAGCGCCCCCGCAACGCAGAGAGGACCACCGCGGACACCCAAGGTGGTCACGCCCCCTCGCGCACCGCGAACATCCGAGGTGACCCTGACGTTGAACGAGGGAGCGAGGATGTCGTACGCCGACGTCCTGGAAGCAGCAAGAACGAGGATCCCGCTATCGGAACTCGGCACGGAGCGCCTCGAGATGAAGAAGGCGATGACGGGTGCCATCATAATACAAATCCCCAGAGACAAGGACAGGGGAAAGGCGACGCTACTGGCGACGCGGCTGGCCGAGACGCTGGACCCGACAGCGGTGAGAATCGCCACACCGACCAGGATGGCGGAGTTACGCGTGACCGGGATAGACATCTCGGTCAAGAAGGAGGAGCTGCGAAGAGCACTGGCCTCAGCGGCGGGATGAGGCAGCGCGGAGGTGCAGGTGGGCGAGATCGGCGCCACCAGAGGCGGCCTCGGGTCGGCATGGGTCAAGTGTCCGGCAGCAGGAGCCCGCAAGCTGGCCCAGGCGGAGAAGATAGCCCTGGGCTGGTCAACGGCGAGGATAAGGGCCATACCGAAGCGGCCGTTGCAGTGTTTCAGGTGCTTGGAACTGGGGCACGTGCGCGCCACTTGCGTATCCGGCGAAGACCGAGGGCACCTGTGCTACAGGTGCGGCGGGAGCGGACACCGCGCCAGAGACTGTCCCGCCGCCCGCGTACAGGCCGATATGCCTGCTGGACGAGGTGGGCAAGATGCTGGAGAGGATCATCGCCGCCCGGCTGGAGGCTCACATGACCGAGAGGACGCCCGGATGGCATGACAGCCAGTACGGATTTCGCCGCGGCCGCTCGACCGTGGACGCGGTGAAGAGGCTGAGGACCATGGCCGAGGACAAGGTCTCCCGAGAAGGGGTGGCGGTGGCGGTGTCGCTCGACGTCACCAACGCCTTCAACTCTATCCCCTGGGGCAGGATCGTGGAAGCTCTGCGCCACTTCGAGGTCCCGGCGTACCTGGTAGGGATCGTTCGAGCGTACCTTGCCGACAGATACATCGTCTACGCCGGAAGGGACGGGGAAGAAAGAAGACGGATCGAGTGCAGCGTTCCGCAGGGGTCGGTGTTGGGACCGATACTCTGAATCACGGCCTACGACTCGGTCCTCCGATGTCCGATGCCCCCGGGAGCTGGAATGGTGTGCTACGCCGACGACACCCTGGTCCTGGCCGGGGGACGATGGTGGCACGACACGGCGAATCGCACGGAGGACGCCGTGGTATGCGCGATGGGCGCCATTCGGAGGCTCGGCCTGACGGTGTCGCCGGCCAAGTCCGAGGCGCTGTGGTTCTTCGACCAGCGACGAAGAGGAACACCTCCCCCCGGATCGACGGTGAACATCGGCGGAGAAGAGGTCCCGGTGAGACGACAGATGAGGTACCTGGGTCTCACGATCGACAGCGGATGGACCTTCGGACCGCACTTCGAGCAACTGGTCCCGAAGGCGACGGCCGCGGCCAACGCCCTGTGCGGCCTCCTACCGAACATCGGCGGAGCAGGATCGAGAGTCCGCCGACTCTACGAGGGAGTAGTTCGGTTCCGAGTTCTCTACAGGGCACCCGTCTGGGCCAGAAGCTTGGCGACCAGTCGCCGCAGCCTGACCTTGCTGCGGAGGCTGCAGAGGACGACCGCTATCCGCATAGCGAGAGGCTACAGGACGACATCGTACGCGTCGGCGACCGTGCTAGCGGCGTCCCCCCCGATCGAGCTGCGAGCCCTGGCGCTCGAACGCGTATACGAACACCAGAAGAAGAACCCGACGAACCAGAACCCGACCGCTGGCCAGCCGGCCTCGAACATCCGGGAGGAGGCGAAGAAGGAGACCTGGGAACGATGGCGCTCGCAGCTGATCCAGGAGGACGCCGTGCGGCCGCACCGGGCCGTTCGCGCCGTGCTTCCCAACTGGGAGACGTGGAGGGATCGAGGCGGAGCACCGCTGACCTTCAGGATGACGCAGATGCTCACCGGCCACGGAGTATTCGGCGAGTACCTGCTAAGGATTCGGCGAGAGGCGACGTCCGTCTGCCACCATTGCGAGGAAGAGGAGGACACGGCGCAACACACGCTGAAGTTCTGTCTGGCGTGGGCGGAACCACGACGCGTCCTACGGCTCGAAATCGGCGAGAGCTTAGCCCCCGAAGCGGTCGTCGCGGCCATGCTCAGAGGGCGCCAGGAGTACACCGCTGTCCGCTCCTACTGCGAGCAGGTCATGCTGGCGAAGGAGCGGGCGGAAAGAATCAGGGAACGAGCTCGCGACCCGTCCAGGACATCGCAGCGCCCTAGGAATACAACGCGCCACAGGGGCGCGACGCCGCCACCGGCGCCGCCACCGGCGCCGCCACCGGCGCCGCCGCGGCCGCCGTAGGAGCGAGAAGAAACCAGGAAGAGGCGTCAGGGGACGGGGTCCCCAAAGATGACGCAGCAGGAGCGAGGCGCTAGGGGGCGTGGTCCCCCCTAGCGGTCCAAGAAGAACAAGACGCCTCCCTTCGACGAAAGGAGAGATAGACGCCCGGGGGTAACCGGTAGTAATTCGGGAGAGATCCCGGGTGCATCTCGACTCAGGCGTCAGGACAGGCCACCGTGGAGTTTTAGTCGGTAAGAGTCCAACACTACCCGCTAGCGGGTGTCCATGAGGATTTCTCCACGAAAAAAAAAGAAAAAAAAAAAGGTCTGGAACCTTACGAACACTAAAATCTCTTTGTTGTGGAACAGTTTGTACAAGCAAAGCTTCGTGTCTTCTGATGTCATCTATAGAAAGGTTGCTTGTAGGCCGCGGTCATTTCGTATATTCTATAAGAAGGATGTTATTTACTTAGTTCCGTCTGAACCTCTATGCGACAGACATTCAAGAGAATCGATATTGTCATTGCTATAATATCGTATTTGTTAACCCTTTACGGACGGGACAGTTCGAAGTCGTACTGTGGGGCACTCTAAGATGTCAAATTGTAGACATATGTACATGCACAAATTCTCAACAGGATAAATAAAAGGATACACATGTGAATCTTTTAGTTCTATCAGTTGTTTCCACCGAACGCATATATGAATTCCTCGGCCAAATTGATGGTTTACGCGGTAGTCCGCAAAGGGTTAAATATATACAGTGATATTTAAAATAATTCCTCTGAAACGAAAATATCACAAGACAAAACCTTAACATCAGAAGGACAAGCAAAAATCGCAGCATATCGCGGTGAAGGCTTTATCTATCTGAGACATCTCTACATCTACTAATTTATTTATTTAAGAATGCCGGAATAGTAAAAACTATACAGGTGGTAATACTAATTCCACAAGACAGGATCGTTCAGCTGAACTATGTAAGGATTAGTGAAGTTTACCCTTACAGTAATAAAAGAGCAAACCATAAAAATGTTTACCCTGGTTTCCATCGTCGATATGACAACAAACAAACATATCTTGATAGATTCAGACATAATTCTTTTTTAAATGAAGCTTGAAATATCAAGTATCAAAGCGTATAACGATTTTATAGACGTGTCATGACTTGTTCAATAACTTTAAAATGAAGATCGTTGCTTAAAGATACGACTAACGACATCTAAATCAAAAAATAACAAAAGTACTTTCCGAACAACCCAATAAGTGGAAATGGTCGATTATTGAGCGCAAATTAAAAAGAATGTGGAAGAGGAAATGTGAATTTGGAATGCAACTCCCCAATCCTTAGCTCGTTTAAAAAAATTAGCAATAGCTATATTATCAATTTTTTTTCTCTACATATGTTTGTGTAGAAGTTCAGTATAGAAACACGTGGTTAATAGAAAGGCGATTATATTTAGTTAGTTACTCGTTATAATTATGTGTTGGAACATCCAAGTAGCGAATTTGATAAAATACATAGTACATTAATTGTCATCAAAAAAAGCTTTGAATAGAATCTAACAATTTTTAAATCGTAAAAATATTACGAAGTTTAGATGCGAATATTTGTCGAATTGAATCGAAATTGGAACAAAATGAGAATAAACTACTGGATTTAAGCAATGGTTTAGTACATCGTAATGCAACTGAGAAAATATTGTTTTATGTTTCGTCAACGACGGAAAATGTTGTATGCGCAACCCACGAAGAGATTCGCTTATCAAGAGATTAATAAGACAATGGAATATATAAGTCAAGTATATCGGTTTCCATTTACGAAAGATAAAATACAGAAGAATATTTCAAATTGTCTCAAATGCATAACATTTACAACCACGGCGAATCAGGTTAAGAGATAGATATCTCTTTGGTGTACTTCATATCGATCGTTGTGGACCGCTGCAACGAATGAAACATTCTCAAAAATATATACAGGAGGGTGTCAATTCGGTATTAGAACATCTTTTTATAAATAGAAAAATTACTGGAAACAAAAGTTCGGTGTATTAGAGACTGTTAATTGATATTTCCGTTACATACGTTTGCTTATTAATCGAAATAATTAAATCAAAACGTCGTTGATATTTGAGCGGCGTAGAAACGCGCGTTTCTTAGCCGCCATCTTTGTGACGTCATAGCTCTGTCTCTCCGATGCACAGTGACTTACGAAGATATTCGAACTTCAAAATAGAATAACTGTATTAAAATTAAAATTGGTGCAAACGACTCAAGCTATTTTGACACGTTAGCTGGATCAGTTGGCTAGATGACGTGTAAAAAATAATTTTGAAGAAAATGCAACTGATCAGAATCGTCAAGAAAGAAGTAAAGGTCAGTTCTTCCAACTTCGTTCAATTTCACTGAAATCGTTTAACGTTGCTATGAGCCACGAAAGTTGAAAGTGATGAAAATAACAGTTTTCTACGATTTTCTATTTTTTGGTGTCTGTTGTCTGTTTCTGCATCAAATTTCAATGAAATTTTCAGCATGTGTATACCTGGTATAACTTAAAAACATGTTGTTTAAATTTTCATTACAGGCCCAGATAAAAATGTTATAAAACATAAACTTTACCATTTTCTTCGCGATTCCGACCAGCTATAATTAATGCGAAATTTTTTCTACACAATGTCAATAAGTCCTTCTAACTTCTCAAAAAAAGTCAAAATCGCCTGGTTCAGTTTTATAAAAATTATTCTGTTCTGAAGTGTGAATTCCTACGTGATCCACTGTAGATACACGATCGTATTTTGATGTGAACGCGTCGGTTATCGGGTTTATATAGCGAGTTAAGAAAAAGTATGTAGCGCCCTTGCAGACTTGTGACGTCACGTGAACTTCGTGTACATTCGGTGCGCGGTCGGAAACATTCGACTTCTTTCATTTCGAACTGCTCATAACACCTTTATTACTAATATTTAAAAAAAGGAGACGTGTCTATTATTTTTGTTTCCAGAATTCATTTACATAATTAGTAAAAAAATGTTCAAATATCGAATTACTCAAATCAGTGTTGCATCGTCGTTATCATTACCAATTCTTGGAATCATAAAGATTATTACTTTAAAAATTGAACTTTCGTAAAATTAACCGTACGTAATTTTCGTACGTAGTGAATAAAATATAACAAGATCGTTCAGCGATCAAAGAATCGATTTTATGTCAAAGTTAATGCATAACTGATTGAACGGAACTACTCAACACCAAACATGTGTTATTTTTCCCTTATCAGCTTCAAACAAATGGAGAGGTCGCCTAAGGTCACAGCATTAAAACATTATATTAGTGAAAAACAGATGGATTGTGACGAATTCAGGTAATTATCGATATCTCAGCCACTTCACCGATCTTGATGATTTATGATTTTGTTATCCATCGAGCATGCTTTTTATTATACATATAATCACCACTCGATCTTAGTTTTTGAGAAAAAACTATCGATGTTACTACAATGAATTCTGCCCATAACACTGTTGTGTTAAAACAAATGCAACAAGTTTGCCACGTGTTCTGTCAAACTATATCGCTTTTACATCAAAATCAAAACATAATTTTCTAGTTTTTCTCGGTATTTCTCAATAAAACTGTCTGCTGTATCGCGTATTATGGTTTTTACTATAGTTTTTGAAACAAACTGGCAGCAACTCGATAGCTGCTACAGTAAAAATCAGAAAACATCTCGAAAGCTGAAAATTTCACATCTTTTTTCGAACTGATTTTTTCAAAAACTGTAGGTTCTAGGAAAGGACGGTTGGCAGATTCGTGTTTAACTCGTAAAATGTTTAGCTCTACAAGAATCGCTCATTGAAAGTTGCAAAATTCTGTACGTGTATGTAACTATGAAATTACATACGAATAAAATTATAAATGAACAGATTATAATTTATTTAGATATTCTCAAGCAAAGAGTTTGAAGAAAACATAGTAAGATAATATGGGCACGTATACTTTATCAAGTAGTAACACAAATTTTTAAAAAATCAATACAATATTGTATGATATATTTTGAAGCAAGGGACTACGCGGAGTCCAACGTCACAACTTTAACATTCGTAGCGTGACCTTCGCCTTATATCGTTTTTTGTGCGTATAACATAATTTCTCAACGTTTTCTTTTTTTTTCTTTTTGTGCATTTATTGTTTTACAAAAAGACAGGAAACGTCTTCCAGCAAAGTTGGCCTGCGATAGATTTATGCCAATTGTTAAAATCGTTATTTTTCTCTCTATACTTCTTTACGATTTCCTTAATTAATTGAAGCTAAAATGTTTTCTTTTTTTTTGTACAAACAAAACGCATTCTGAATGACTGCATCAAGTAGATGGAAAAAATATTTTGTGTACTGCTATATCTACGACATAATGAATAGGGACAGATTATCTGCCGCACCCATGTTTGCAATATAATTTACTGTGCAAGACGATTTTTGGATAACCTCTTTCGTTCACTAATTTAGTCTTCTTGTATTTATAAAATCCACAGAGGGACAAGTGAACGGCATATACACTTTGCGTTTGTCTTGCCATTTGACTGCGAACATATTTGGCGAAGATCGAAATACATTTCACATCCAATTAATTTTTCACTTGTGATAGGAATACCTTTCCTCTGACAATTTACCACATGGGATTTTTTTGGAGATAAGTGCTGGTTAGTAAAGCCAGGTTGATATACCAAATATCAACAAAGTGTGGCATTTTCCTAATGCTAAATATCATTCTAATAATGGAATTACAATTTCGCCTGATTTTCCCACAGGCTTCTCATTTATTTTTGTTTCCTGTATACACAAGAAAACGTAATACGTATCCACTTTTACAGTCACACGGTATAAAAGATTTGATGCCAAATCTATTACTCCGTTTGGATGGAATATACTGTTTGAATGATAATCTCGCCTTATGTAATGATAAACCTTCATTTATGCATAAGTTACTAAATGGGCTAAAATAATTTTCAAATGAAAAACGAAACTTACTACAGAATTCTCTTGCTTCTACTAGCCAATCAGAATTAGCTGTCGTAATTTCGTTAAAATAAAGCATCCGTAACAAAAAAAGGATATCTATCTCTATTCATTATGCGTCCGAAAATATCAGTACGCAAAAATTTAACCTTTGTTCGATATTCGGAATAATGTAACTCTTTTACTGGCGACGTAAGTAACTTGATTGCAAAAAAGCAATACATCTCACTCAGAGTTGTTTCTCCTTCGTGAGGTTTTACAAAAGAGCACATAGAACTTCCTTTTTGTATTTACAATACCGATTTGTTTATTCCACAATAAACGATATTAATACTTCAGAAATAGAATAGTTCAAAGTAATCGTAACGGAGTAGCAAATCGACTAATTTGTATTTTCATTCCAGAATTAATCGAGTTAAATCTACGTATTTGAACTCAGTATCTTTCTTTGCAATTTTCTTACACGTTTCCTATCGTTTATATTTTTGTTCGACGCCTTTCTAAATCCTGAGTCCACTTCGAGACCATCACTAATTGCTCCCTGCTTTCTGTTTTGTATTGATATACTCAAGAATTTAGAGGTTAAGAATTCTACAAAATTATAAATATACGAAGCGGAATGTTAAAAAGGTTATCGACTAATGGTACACATAACAAAATAAAAAAGTAACAGTACTCATAACTGGTGTCTTCAAAAGTAAATACTGTATGGCCTGTTGACATCTCTGGCAGAAGTACTTTTTTACATTCGCTTATAAACCGTTAAGAAACGTGGTTTGAGCGAAAAAATGCGAAACTAAACAAATAACGGTCGTGCGATAATTTACACATATCTACAGACAGGGTGAGCCACTGTAGTGACGTCTCGTTCAAAAAGATGCCATAAGCGAAAGTCACTATATAGATTGTCGAAAAGATCATCTACACGAAAGGCACTACAGTGGCATTAATAGCTAAGAGATTAATCCAAACCTATTTATTATCTTTCGTTCATAATTTATATAGGTTTGGATATTTTGTCTAATGTTAACCAATACTCCGGCACATGCGCTGTCACAGACGCACCATTACAAGCAGAATTCGGAATTTTATAGCAATACTGACAACTTTTTTTCAATATCTCGGAAACTAATGCCGAACGGTGGTTACACGAATAGGGAAAAGTTGTTGGTAATATAGATTTCTACAACATATTTGAAAATCGTCGAGATCGATGGGGTGCATGAGGTAACGATAACTACTAGAATTCATAACCTCTGCGTCGTTAGCCTACGTACGCGTGTTTAAATTGAAATAATCTTAAATATGAAATGCTTTTCGGAACTAAAGCATATCTAGTAATATAATTCAAGGGTCTTGCAACAACTTATTATTATGAGGACTATAGAATCAACTTGAAATGGAAACTAAGCTATACAGAAAAAATAGTTAGAGATAACCTAATTCGATTAAAAATTTACTTACAACTAAGGCGATGATTTAGTATATATCCTAAACAAACAGAATACGCCGATATTAAATAAAAATACTACCACCAAACGACAAAGGTTCTTTACAAAATAATCAAAATCAATTCCAATAATACTGTCCAAATTTTGAAGAACGGAAAGTTAACAGCCTATCACGCCAGTTTTCTGAAACCCTTTGTTTTAGGAGACAATAACGAGTAATAGACATTATTAACACAAAGATAATAGATTCCGGTTTGTCCTAATGACATTCGTCTCAACCATCCTTAACCATGCTCATAAAATTATCGAATCCCGTTACAAAATCTCCCGCTTAAACAATCAAGTAGGATTACATCACAACCAATTAAGCAACGCGAAACTGGAAATTCTACTAACCTACCTCGATCTCACCATCGCAGGCGAAAAACTCGACCGATTATCCAAATGCCACTCAAGATCCGTAAATATGTGTACACACAAGATCGAACATGCGGTATACGGTAACAACGTCTATTTTGGTCAGAGCTGTCTTCGAAATATACAGTCACGCATCTGAACGTTCTCACGCAACTGTGAATAGAATCACACTTATCAAATACAAGACAGCCACATAAATCGAACAAGGGAAATAAAATAAATAAAAGAGGGCGCGTTTGACGGCGCATCGTACGTTTTGCTTTGGTTATTCCCCCGATACCGAAGACGCTAAATTTCATAAGAAGACGATCGACTCGACTCTCTTCAAAGATAGGAATGTTCAAATACCAATGAGACAACAAATTGCAATCACTAAAGATGCAATTCAAAATTTTAGCTCGCCCATCCGTAGTCTCTGCGAGAGGACGAGGGTAAACTTAAGGAAAATATAGAAGCGTGTAATAGTCTTACAAACTCCATTACTGTTACTACCTGAACGAAATCTTCAAACGATATCTTATCTCCGAAGAAGTATTGCCCCTGTCACAGATGTTCTCGGAACCAGATAAATACTGTTAATTATATCTTCCATTACTTTGACAAGACTCGCTTCGAACACGCAGATAGTATCTTCCCGAATCCTTTTCAACGACTTAAGCGATATCGTTCTCCAGGAGGGGGCTGAGTTGGTCCATTCCATTATCATATTCCGGCATGCACATATAAATTAAATAATCGCCTATAACAACAATATCCTAATATCCAGCATCGAAATCCCGTTAGTTGAGACCACAATTCAAACTATGCGAAATATTGCCCTTTTCTCTTCGTTTCCCTAAATACCCGCTTCTACATCTAACTCGGTCGTCCTTACATTCTACTGAGTACCAGTAAGGTCTAGGAAAAATAGCTAGAGAATCTGGAGGAAGAAGGCGTAGTGAGTGGATGAAGCGTTGGAAACTGACGTGGTTAGACCAAAAAAGTAGCATAGTTGATTAGTAATGTCCTAACTATAAGTATGGTAGAATTAAAACACGGATTGGGATTAGGTGAAGGCAATAAAAATAGAGATAGGGTAGAGATAATGTTTGGTTAATACAGGTTTAGGGTAGGAAATATTATATGTGTGTTTGAGTTATGGCAGTATGTGTACATAGGTTTGAGTCATGGTTGCATATGTATATATTTATTTGTAATATAGTGTGTGATATGTGTGTGGGAACGGGGCATTGTAATCCTGTTAACACGTTGATGAATTCACTGTCTGCTTTGTGGGGCGGCGCTGGGTCACATTAACCTGTCGACACAACTGCAATTTTTCAACCTTGACCTTAATTCATACGACATTTAAGAAAATTATATGATTCCTGTTGGGTTCATTGAATTCCGTGGACTTCAACTAATACACTAATATACAATAGTTTGTCAATATCAATTTGCATATATCTATAAATGTTAAGTAAAGCTGACGGGACCAGCTTTGGCCCTAATTCTGTACTCTTTCCGAATTTTCTCAAAAAGTAGACATGTGACGTGAATTCTGACCATCGCACGTAATTCTGTGTACATTTTTCTATAAAAAACGTTCATTGCGCGAATAAAAAAATTTTTCAATTCCGTACAGGAATAAACAATAGTCATGCATGTCCGTCGGAGAACAACGGCGCGCGTTAGGAACATGAACAACGAAAATAGCGTTAGGTTACGCAAAATGGACTGACAAAAGGCCAGTATGTATGCTAGCTAGTTCCAAAAATCATAGGTGTGTTATTGTTCATGGGAAAAATAGTAAATTAAAGCCAGACACAGTTTTTTTTATAATAATGCTAAAAAGGGGGGGTTGATCTGTCCGATCAAACGTCATCCTATTATAGTTGTTTGCGCAGAACCATAAAATGGTATAAAAAAATTGTAATAGAATTAATATGTGGGACTTGCCTCATAAATGCGTGGCAATGGTACATAGAAAATGGGATACTAAAAGTATAAAAATTTTAAAATTTCGGAGAAATTATTTATCACCTTTTAAATATAGTGAATCCCCACAAAGAAAAAATGCCAAGTGACAATGAAGTACTGCCAAAAAAACGATCACATTTTCTGCAGTCATACCAAGGGCCTGCGAGCAAAACGAAACGGCGGTGTAAAGAAAGTTGTAAACGCATTTGTAGAATAAAAGGTAGAGAGTATACCGCGAGAGGAACCAAAAAATATATTGTAATCGTTGTAAGAGCCAGCCGGTACTCCGCCTAACTTGTTTTAAAAAATTGCATGAAGAAAGGAAGTTATGTAGTTATGTTAAGTTTATAATATTGAATTGTTATGTTCTTACTATTGTATGTCTGTTTATAATGTTGAGATAAAATAATATAGACAGACACGTGTGACCTACCGATGGGTCGCACCGGCGTCAACATGTTAAGAAAAACAATAGATACATATTTACTACTGAGGTCTATTACGCACTGTCTTAAAATCTCAAGGTGTCCGACAGTCGATAACAGCGAACACATACATTTAAAGAAGCTATAATTTCGGATATTACGAGACGTTTCAAACTTGAGTGAACAGTAAAAGAAATAATTCGTACAGAAGTCAAACGTTTTCTTCAAAACTCGAATATAATAAACGCAATACACACAGTAAATGTAAGGAAGACGCACGAAAAATCTGCTCTTGAATTTTTATATGACGAAATCAGCGATAAGAATAACGTTTATATTCAAAAAGAAACATATATGACCGAGCCACAGTAACGCTTTGATTTAATTAAATTAAGTTGAATGATGGAAGACTAGCGCAAACAAATACCCAGTAATTTCCGAACTTGCGAATATTTTCATGTGCTGAAAATATTGTAACAAAAAAAAATAAACCATTTACTTGCAATGTTAATACATAAAATGTTAATATTTTAGCTTCCTTATCTCGAAGCAGAAAATTAATAAATTAAACTTTATTAACCAAAACCATAATGTTTCTTATTTTCACCTGCAAACCAAAAAATGAAATCTCATAAACAATTTACATATCTAAATATTTTGATATTTAATTATAAAATAAAACATAAAGTACGTATTAATACACGTGAAACTATACATTTCGATACGTGTATTCGTGAACCTTAGTACATGTACAGCTACATGTATAGATATGATCCGTGCGCTCCTGTATTTTAATACACGTGTACCCGTGTATTGAGAAGTACATGGATTAAAACGCGGATATATTAATTACACGTGTACGCGTATATTTTAAATACACGTGAAATCGTATCAAAATCGTCCAATTCTTCGATCCATACGATCCTGGAATCCAACAAGGATAATAAATATTTTGAAATTTCCGTATGTATAATGCATGGGTATAAATGTGAGGATAATCTATGTATAAATTTCATTGAAATTGGGAAACGCACATCTAAAATAGAATGATTTATTGCAATTAGTAGCAGAACATCAATCGCAAAAGTGTTGAAAATCTGTATAGGATCTTCATAATAATTTCGTTTCGGTCGGTCAGAGAACGTAAACAAAGGTTGGCTAGTTTACAGACAGCTAGTCTGCAAGAAATACTGCGTAGAATTCACGCTGTAGTTTCCCCAAGATCGAGTGCCCATATAATGAAATTTTAGAAGAAATTGGAAGCGAATAAAACAGAAAGAGAATTATTAGTATAGTGGTACGAGGAAAAAAAATCTACAAGCGAAACTGCAAAGCTCCTAGAGAGGAACATTTCTACAATTTATTATATTCTAGGGAAGAAGGTCGTCCTGGATGATATATATTAATAATTTGCGAAATTCAGAGGTACGAGAATAATACAGAACAATAATAATAATAATAATACTTTAATTTTTCATTTGAACCACAACTGTCGACGATGGTAGCAGCATAGTACGATAAAGAAGTACATACAGAATTGTATCGGAGATTATTAAGAAAACGCGATTTAAATGTACGACTTGCGAGAAAAAGACCGTTTATTAATAATGTTATGTAATACTGGAAAGAATCGCTAACCTTATACCACAGTATCGGCACATTTTTAACCTAGTTCCAAAGCACTGGAGTTAGTAGCGTTTCGCAAGGCTAGCAAAACACCAACTCTGTTACCAGCTGTTGTCCCAAAAACAGATAGCGAACGTTGATATAAAGTTACCACTAGTGAGGTCGCCAGGAGTTCGTTAGTTCGTAAATGCGATAATTCGTTCGTTCATTCATCCGTACCAAGTTTGTTAAGAATACACATCCGAAAACCCAAGTTCTTAACATTTGTCTTCGAAATTCTGAACCACTTTGACCAGAAGGGATTCTGTCTCTAAGAAATGTCGTAGATTTCTTACGAAGAATCTTCACATTTTTCAAACTACCTCTGCTGAGAAGCCGCGGCATAACAGTAAGAAGAATAAAATATTACATTTAGAATATGCTAATGAATCTACTAACAAAGATAATCCTCACTGGAGTACGGTATTTTTCTCCACAGTATCTGTTGTTGTATGAAAATAAATTTGACATTTTTGAAAGTTACGTTCGTAAATCTGTATAGAGGAATAAAATACAGAATTAAATTCAAAGAATCTATGTGCCACGGTAAAATATGGTGGTAGATCAGCGATGGCATCGAATTACATGGCAGGCGAATAACGTTGGAAATCTCGTATCAATCGATGGGGTTTTGAATAAGATGAAATATTTGAAAACTTTGAAAGAAAGTTTGAAGGACAATGCGAATAAATATTCAGAACCACAGAAACATTAGAGAATGATCAAGAACTCGTGGCTATTTGCAGTAACGTTTTTAAAATGAAAAATATAAAACGAAAACAAATATTTGCCAATGTAAAAAAAATTAGTTAAAGCTTTATTATGCCTACCTCATTTATCAGCAGCTACCAGGATCCAGCAATAAAAATAAATAAAACTAAAATAAAAGATCAGTTACAAAATCCGTCGATGAATGGAGTTCCTTTGACAAAAGGAAAATTCACACATTCATCGGCTACACACTTTATTATTTCTAAGGAATTAATTCATTTGGCAAAATCTGCTAAAAATAATGAAGTGTGATGGTTGATTTCAGTGATTTTCTTATGAGTGAGAAATATATGTGAGTGAATATATGTAAATAACAATAACTGAAAATTTAAATTTTCTGAATAACTGAAAATTTACTTTTGCTGTATTTTAAAAACTAAAATGAAATTAAAGATCAAATTAATACATATTAAGTGTTAAAATTATAATTATCATTTCTGCTATGAGGATGAACAGCTATAGCTTTTCAATTCGTAGATGACTACTTACTTATAATAAAGTGTGCTTTGACAGTTTTCTTTTCGTATTTTCCATACATTTTAGGATATTCAGATGCTTCCAGGAAAAAATCACGTTATACGTAAATTTTCCAACCCGAATACTCATATACTCGACTATCCGACAAGTAAGTTATTTATCCGAATTTTAAATTAATAATAGTAAATAGTAGATAATAGTAAATAAAATTAATCGGATAATTAAATTGAGTACTCGGGTTAATTCGCATATTTTGTAACACAAAAGCTAACATGTTCGTAACATTAACATGAAAATATTGATTATTCGTGAAACAATGATGATATTTCTTTATTTTTTATTTCCTTGAAACCGTACTTTTACCAATGTATATATTAGATTTTTTCAAAATGATAACAATCTTTAAATTTCTAATTCTTTAATTATTGCTACTATGTCATTATGTAAGTAAGTTTATATCATTAAATAAGAAAATATGTTCTTTAATTACATTGTGTTTGGTCTTGTTTTAATCAGAAAAGCTTCATAATTACATTGGTCAAAGTTTTATTCAATAAAACTTGGAAATAAACAAGTTCCGTTGTTGGAAACATTGCTTAGCCGACATGTTTCTTTTCATCAAGCCCATTCCCAAACATTTTTCTCTTTTACTCGCGCTGTATTTTTCTGAGTCCACCAAAATGGCGAACCGTATTTATTACATGCAATCATACATGATAATCGATTTTTACAACCCCGATTTTCTATCGATTATGCAAAAAATACTGTATTTATGTTTCACTGTAAGAACTTCGACTTTAAAATAGAAATATGTCGATATGAAATACGAGAGAAAGTAAATAAGATGCTACATGATACAGCGACTTCTTCGCAAAATAAAACAAATTTAAGAGAAACAGCTTTAGATTTTATACAGTTACACACATTAATAATGGACACCATACTATTTTTGTAATTATTGCCGTGTGTAAGCGGGAATGATTCAAATATTATATTGTTTATTTTACGAAAGAATAAACTATTGTAGATTAAAAATATATAAACTATTCCAATCTAACAATAACATTTAATTATATATTACTTTTTAAGCAATAAAAATTGTCACATTTTCATGTTACATTAATGTTTGTATTGTATGTTGTGTAATCTAGTAGTCCTCAGAAAAAGGTAAAGTGCAAAATAGATTTGTTTTATATACAAACTGCTACAATATAACTCTATCTCAATACAAAGCTATATTTCAGTGCTAATATTCAAAATCTGACACGCTACGAAAAGTACAGAATAGCAGTTTTAATAATAGACAACTTGTTATTTTTCATAGAGAAAAAAGTAAGAGTTATTATGAAATTGCACAATTAGAGCCATCACAAAGAGGTAAGAGATATAAAGAAGAAGACCGTACTGAAGTTAAGAAACAGAAAGAAACAAATCGAATTTTTTATGAAGAGGTGGTAAGAAGAATAATATGGAGAGTTAAATAAAATTCGCATTGTAGCGAAACACAATTGGCCTCAGAAATTTGTCATGGAATTAGGAAAAAGAGTCAGTGCTGAAACAGCACGCGGAATAATCAGATGCAATAGCTTAAATTGTCGTGTAGCAAGAAGAATATGGGGTGGATTTCGAACGTCGGTGTGGCTGAACTAGTGTTTATCCAACATATATTAGATAAGAATAAATATTTAGACCTTCTAAAACACAATCTGCTAAAAAGTACAAACAATATGAGAATACAAAGTACTTTCAAATTTTATCAGGACAACGATATAAAACATAAAGCGAGAATAGTACAGGAATATTTGTTATACAATTGTCCTAAAGTTTTACATCCACCTCTGTAATCTCTGGACTCGAATCCCATAGAGAATCTATGGGTTCGATTAGACCAGAGGAGAAGCTAGAGAATTTCCAATAAATTGAAAATTTGAATTGCGAACGAGACTAAAAGAAGAATGGGCAACTAGTTCTTCAGAATATCTACAAAAAATTATTTTTAATATGCCCAAATTGTTACTTCAGGTCGTTAAACAAAACGGGCATGCGATAAAATATTAATATCTTAATTTTTCGTAACGTGATCATTGGTGAGCCAACTTTTACTCATCCTTTTTATCAAACACAATATTAATAGCGACCACGCCACCAACAAGATAACCGGTATGTACTTAAGAAAACACATAAGTAGCTGGTGATGATGAAGAAAACAATCTAATGTTGAGATAAAGCAAATTTAATTCCTAAATCCTGTGTATTGCTATTTAGCACATAATAGGAATTCGCTTTATATAGGAGTCTAGTGTATAATATCTAAATTTCCTCTTACAGGCAGCAATAATTATAAATTTTTAATACCTATAATTTTAGATACCTATAATTTTAAAGATAGAAATAATTATAAAGATAGTATAGTAATATGAGTAACTGTATGTCGATATGAAATACGGTAAGAAGTAAATAAGATGCTACATGATACAGCGGTTTCTTCACAAAATGAAACAAACTTAAGAGAAACAGCTTTAGATTTTGTTACTCAACACTCAACACAGAATACTGAAGATACATCACTTACCAAGTTGGAGATACATCAGGAATTGGACATAATCTTGACCACGTAAATTGATAGCAATCGTGACGAAATAATAACTTTCAAAACTTTCGCAATTAGCCAGAAAGCTTCTAGTTTCTATGTATTCCGGTAACTTCAGCGAGTGCCGATTTTTTACACCAGAAAATATTATACACGGGAAAAAATCGTGCTCGTTACCGGGAAATATCAACAAAACTATGAAATTATAAATAATGGTGAATCGAGCAAGACTTACGGTTCAAAGTTAAGGTATTATAGACTACAAAAGAATGAAGGCGAACACGCACTTAAATCTTCTTAAGTAAATTTGCGAAAACCGTGTAATTTGTCGAAAGGCTGAGTAATTTAACAATGACGCAGCCGAACGCGGCTCGTCGATTTATATTGCGTGCTTCTGTGATTCTTTTGAACACAGAGGTCAAAACCGTTTGAACGGCTAATGTACAGGTTAACGGCGGACATAGAAGCGTAAACAATTAGCAGCCGCCGTTATTCGCTATGATAGAGAGACGCCTCGTAGAAGAACAATGGCCGTGCGAAGTTTGCCGATTGGGCGATAACACCGGGGTCAACAAAGCCGAAAATTGCCGAACGAAGCCGTTGGCTACCACCAGTATATTAGAAAAACAAACGCAAGAAAAAAACCGAAAACAAAACCCCGATATAGTTCTTATATGTAAATTCTTCCAAAATTAGAACGCCTTAACAATTCTTGTCCTAAACAATAAAGTCGAAAATCTAATAGACGAAGAAAGTTCTGATAATTATGCATTACTTTGCTATATAAAACCTGTATTAAACGCAATGCGAAAATTAACCAAATTTTTTTAAAATTTATCAGTTCGACCTGAAATCCTGTTAATACTTCAACAACCACACGTTTCGCGTAGATCTTATTGCCAATCGTCGGTATTTTTCGCTTAGTATATCATTATTATTATTATATTTATTAGTATAATTATGACACTTTTTAAGAAAATTGCATTGAATGCACCATCATTATTGAATTTTTGCCGTGTTGCCCTAATTTATTTTGTGCACTTATGCATATATGAGTTTATTTATTTATGTTCTGATTGATCCATACAGTTACAGATATTATAATCATTTTCTGACTATTCGTTATTACTAGAACATTAGACTCGCAAACTGCCGCTTCTCAGTGCATTTAGAAATCATTTCACTTCAATAGAACACTTTCGAATATAGGAATCATTTGTCTAAGGTGTAAGTATCGATTAAACAAACTAAAAGGATAAAAAACCTGGGGTCACGAAAAGGTAACAGCGACCAACAACAGATGACACAGCGAAGTCACGTATACGGGACAGCGGCCGTCAAAAATTTCAAAACATGTTAAAACAGGTAAGACAAAAAGGAAGAAAAAAACTTAAGACTAATTTTAAATGTAAGAACTCGTTGGAATACATTTGCATCAACTATAAATAGATTTTCAAAATTAATTGATTGCATAAATAAAAAATTAATCGATCTTCGTTTGCAATGTTTTGCCAAAAATTACATTACTGTTCTTATTATATTAACTGTAATTATATTGTGTGTAGAATCATATATTAATTGTTCTAGAGCCAACAGTGTTAACAGTTCAGGAACTAAGTAGAGAAAGTGCTAATTTAATGACTACAGAAGTAACAATTCTATGTTTTCAATAAACTAAAATACATAAATATTAAACTGCCATTAAATTTATTAGAAGTAGTAAAAAGTGAAATTGAGAAACGGAGAAATAAAAACATTTTATCATACTTTGTATTTTTACATTGCTGATTATATCTCCATACAAATGAATTTTGAGTTATTCATCCAAACATGTAGTGAAAAATTGTGCAAAACAGCTATTTAAAAGATTGTTCATTGAGAAAGAAAGAAATGAAGATCAAATTGTTAATTGTGAATCAGAATCAGAGAGTGAAATAAAAACAGATGAAATAAAAGAATATGAAAACTTACAAAACAGCATCAAAAGTTAAAATGAATTAAAACAAATCAAATGCAGAAGATTCGATATAGACAAAGAGTTTTAAAGTGTTGAAGGAAAGGAAGGAAAGAGAAGTAACAATATGGATATTTTATGCAATGCTTTATTGACTATATAGACCAACATCAATATCTTGCAAAAGAGTTTTTCTGTTTTAGGAAACACTATTACAAAAATTTGCAGCCGATTGAGTATTAAGACGTTATTAAGACACTGGTCTTCCTAAAGAATCATTTTACCAAACAAAGTTAAAACCAAGACATTTAAAAATTATGAAGTTATATCCTCTTACGCTCCTCATGGATGCATACTACATCATAGAAGTTTTTCTTTTTTAGTAACAAAAACTAAAATTTTATCAAACTCAAGCGCAAAAATGCATACTTTTTTAAAAGGAGGCAAGAGAGCAGGGAAAATCACCAATGTCATTCTCTTCTTCATTGCAAAAGGCAATATGCTTCTATCAAAATTTCGGTAAGTGGAAATCTTCATAGAAGATTTAAATTCTTCCCTTAAGATTAGGATTACCAAGGTTTTACTGTACTAACAAAAAATACAAATATATTTAGGATGTTAGTGATACCGGAGTACCTGAATAAAGAAGTTAGGAGCGAAAGGCTAAAGTTAATAGCGCAGATTAGATGTGGAAACATAGAGAAATGGAACAAATAACGGTAAGACAATAATAAGAAATAATTTGTAGAAGAAGGAAAGAATGAATGGACGAGATATTTGTAACATTGCAAAAAGTATTATAAACCAACTCCTTTCTTGGCTTTGAAGCCAAAATAAAAAAAATATATTATATTCAAATAAAACTGTTCAAATAAAACAACTGATCTTTCATCTTAACTGCAGAAACTCATGTATGATTCATTACATACAGCATTAATTTCTAAATACATCGCATATAAAAACCTATATATTAACATCATTCTTTTTGAGAATATGTTAATGTTTTTTCTGACTTTTATTGTGAAAGATGTTTCACACAAAAGGTGGAGTTTGAGATTGAAAATTTATTTATAATTATTAAATTGCAAAAAATTGTAATCAGTAATTTTAAAAACATATTTTTGTTAAAAGTATGTTTCTATGATTCATATTTTGAACCTTATAGGGAAAAATGCAAAGCAATACTTTTTATTTATGTGCTTCCTATCTTTCATACACTAAATTTGACAAAATCACAGTTAAGATATTTTTCAAATTAGTAGTAATAATTAGACTATAATCTTGATGTAATTATAAGAATCATGGAACGATTTAAGATTTTAACTGATTATTATAATTCTTACATACAGAAGCTATATTTTTTGTCCATGTTGATGATGTCCTAATTGCTTCTTAAGTAGTATTTGTATACCTTTCTGAATCATCAAATAACCAAAAAATTTTACCATTAATTTACAAAATAGCATTTAATTGTGTTGATCACTATTTTATACATTCTCAAGCATATGCAAAAGTCTCAAGTAACATTTTTGTCTGTTTTAAATATTCTTCTGATAAAGCAATGTAAGCGATATACACACGCATTAAATTTAACAACCTAAGGTTAAAATATCTGGTAAACTAATAACTTTTCGATACAAATAGGCTAATACTTTCGTATAGGAAATGACAAGCTGCATATATTAATGCATTAAAAAAATGCATAATACCATTTAATACGTTGACTGCCACAACACCCGTATTCGGGTGTCAGCAAAGTTGTTTTCTTCAAATTCTTTTGTGTCTTTGTTCGGTCCATTCGACGTCTTTTATTTGCATAACATAGTTTGCATGCGCGTCAAATGCTTCTTCCAGAATCATTTTTCCGAACGATATTATGCTGACTCCGTCAAAGATAAGGATTTTTTGTATTTTCAGACAACCCTAATAATTTTGCAACTAACAATTGTCTAAATATTCCAATATTTATATTTTTTCTTGTTGCAATTTTGTAAACCGTCAAAGCGTTTACAACAGAAATTCCCAGAAAGCATTAAATGCCAAGTTTTCTGTACCATTTGATTTTCCTTTTCTAATTGTGGTGACATAAGAAACCATTTGGTCGGAACAATCTATACCACACTTTCCTTCATTATATTTAACAACAGCTAGTGGTTTTAATATTGCGAACAAATGAAACGAAAGATCATTCTTGAGACCACCACTTGAGCGATTCGCATTACTAAAATATCGATGGGAGCACCTAGCAGAGAACGCTTGGTACTGCTGTACGCGTGGCCTGACGGAGATTTCTTTGAAAACACGCGTGGCAATCAACATGTTAAAAAATTAAAGTTGTTCTTTATAGGTCCTTAATGCGTCCACCTACAAAAAATCTAATAGCATCAGAATATGTACCCTTCGAAACCATTCAACATCTATCCAAACATTTATCGCTGAAAATAGTGACAATCACGTAAATCGAAGTGGTAATATCTGATGAATCACCCTGTATATTCAGCCTATATATCACACCATCTTGATCACCGACTAAGAACAACTAGACTTACAGTGGCTCATGTAACAATATTCGAACAAGCCTTAAAATAGAATAATCGCTTTAAAATTGGTCTGAACGACTTGAATTTTTCGAAAGGTTCGAAACATTAGATTATTAGATGACATGCAAAAAAATATTGAAAATATTGCAATTGGTATAACTGTCTCGTCCTCAACGAACTTAATCTTCGAATCAACGATGTTTAGTATTAATCCAATAGCACGTAGTTACGTATCGTGCCTTTTTTGTTCACACTATCTGCTTTGACTATGTTTTACTATGAAAAAATATCATTTCTGAGTCACTACAAACGGCTGTTGATTCATGCTTCATTGCCTTGAATGCTTTACCCGAAGCTTATCGGGTTTCTCATATCATCTTATACTTTATGAAAATATATGCTATCTAGTATAATTTATGGATTGATCAATACGTGAGTACTCATCAAACCTATTTATATTGCCTCATATATTTTTTCTAAATTAATTATTATATTTATTATGTATCTTTTTGTATTTCTATTATGTTTGTAGTTTTATTTGTATTATAAATATTGCACTTATATTCTATGAAAAATTAACATGAATAAAAGGATAAAGATTCCAATTTCTCTTAAACTCGATTATATATATTAATCAAATATTTAACAACAAAATATTGAGAACGAATTTGGTCATAAGGTAAAAACTGTTTTCCTAAGAACTCTCAAAGTATAGTTTTAACATTTTGATAGAACTGCACAGTAGTATTGATTGAAAAACATTAATTATATCTAGTTTCAGGAATAGATGATAAATAGTTTAAGAGTAAAGTTTCTCCATTTATCTTCTGAAATATAAATCTTTCCCTAAGAACTGTTGTGAGATTAAGTATTACAATGATATCTCATTATTAGAGTTTTTCAAATACTTGTAACAATTATTTGTAATTAGCTTCTGCATATTACAATTAAAAAAGTTGTAGTAATCTTCTAATTAATTCTAATTAAGATTCACAATTAAAAAATATACGTTTAGAATAAAAAATTACATATCTATATATTCAATTTAACAATATTTCTGATAAAATCTCTAATAAAATAAAAGAAATCTTTACTTATTGTTTATTTATTATCTTTATTATAATTATAAGTATCTTTATTATAATATGTTTATTATATATGTAATTGTCATGAGTTATATAACTGATACTAATACCATGTTGTAAAACAAAAAGTGATGATTTTTATATATCAATATAAAAATAGAAAGATTATTTGAATAGTCTTGGAAATATATCATACATAGCTTAAAACTAGTGCAAAGTATAATGCTTTTTTTGAAAAGAAAAAGTATAATATACAATCCTAGCCCTTTTCTCTTTTTTTCATTCTACCAATATAGCTACATACCAACACCTTTATAAGATATAAATAAAGCATCTTGTATGAGAACAAAAGTATTCATTGCAATTAAAGATAAAAACATTCTTGAAGAAATTACAATTAGATTAAAGTTTAATTAGACTGTTAATTAAGTGGAAGAAATAATAGATACAACACAGAGACTGAGATGAGTATATAATCTAAATATTAATTTGCATAGAAAATAGTAAGAAATATAGTAGACAATTATTACTATCAACATGATTATAATATACATGCAATGTGTATGTATGTGATATATATTTACCAAAATTAATTTGTTAGCTACTGTTATTATAGAGAATATTTATGTTGCAATATAAGGAATTCTTTAATTGCTAAACATTGTAGATTCTAACACAGCATGTAGAACATAAATTTCTATTCCTTATATTTGTAAGGTATAAATTATATCTAAAGTTTATACTTAAATTATAATTTTAGCTTTTTATAATACTATATTACTATATAAAAATCAAATAAAATTTCAAACATTCCCAGTGTTTACATGCATATTATATGCATCCATGATCTATAGCTCCATATTCAATGATATACCTATCATTTAAAGAGTTGGAAATATTTATATTTTTACAAATAATCATTAAATATAAAATTGATCTTCTTTATGTTAGATACTTAAGAAAGTACAATTAGATACCACTCAATGTTTCTTATTTATTAATAAAGTTTAAATCTACATTAAAGACATAACAATTTGAATTAACAGTATTGTTTATGAATTAATATCCTTTTAAGCTAAGTAATGAAATTAATAAAACTTGTACTACTTTGAATAAAAGTGCAACTTAATGTGCATATAATCTGCTATACCTACTTGCAATTAAATTTGCCATAGTTCCAGAGCATACAAATAATGCATCTTCCATTCCAACCATTTTGGCAGCTGTTTCTTGTAATACTGAAAACCAAAAACTTCTTTACAAAACCTATTTACTGTTAATAATATTGTATGTAATAATTATATTGTTGATATTAATAATTATATCATGTAGGCAAAAAAGTTTATGCCACTTTTAGGTTTATCTCTATTAATTAAAATGGCATAAACTTTCTTGGTTATTTAATGTATTATCTTACAGTTACTTTACAAAGCAATTAAAATATTTAATTTATAAATAAAAAATCATATATATGTGTGTGTATGTGTTAATACTAAACATAATATTTCAGAACAACATTTTCATACCTTTCACTGTTGGATCTTCATGAAAAGCATCATCACCAACTTCAGCACTGGATAGTGCTTCTCTCATCTTTTGGGTTGGTTTTGTTAAAGTATCACTCCGAAGATCAACAACTACTACCTGGAAAAGATTTGATTATTATATTTTATCAAACAGAAAATTGAAAGAATCGTAGGTTGTTCTTTAGGAGACCAAAAATTATTGACCTCTTTGTCTGCAATCTTATAGTTCTCAATGCATGGAATCTGAAAATGCAGGTCTTAAATTGCAGAATCCACTAGATCAAAAATTATAACTAAAAACTTTTTAGGGTATTTGTTGTAATTAAATTCGCAAAGAATTATTTTGTATTAACGTAACTGGCCGCAATAGTTAGAAAATAGATACTATCGCAAATCATAATCAACCTCACTTGCCTATAAATTCCATGGTGTGATTGACTATTCTATATGGAATAAAGAGTAATAAAAAATAAAACAAGAAAAATTTCAAAATGGCAGGAAAAAGAAATTAAACCAGATGAAACGTAACAATACAAAAAGAAAAAGTGAATACTTTGGACACATTTAAAAACTATTATGCGCTTGCCTTGAGTCATGTCAGAGCAAAAAACCAAACATATTCAAAATACGTATAGCCAAACACATATGATTTAACTCAACCACGTTCACTCAGTGCCTTCATAGATTTCACTCATTGGAGAAAACAGATATATAGCTCAATATAGCATCAAAGTAACGTTTAAAATAGCCTAAAATACTTAGTTTTATAGATTCCTAGCTTTTGGACCACTTTATTCCATAATTTTAAATCTACATTTCAGTAGATTCTATGCATCAAAAACTATAGGATTGCATATAAAAGAAATCAATAATTTTTGATCCCCTAAAGTTTGGTTCAATTTTATATACATACTTATTCTTACCTTATCTTTGTCATAAGTTGCATATGAATAACCTTTATCATAATACATGTTTCAACTATAAAATTATATACTTTTTCAAATAGATATATATTGCTGTGTAAATTATTATATTGAAGAAATTTTATAAGTTAACACAATTTAATTGCAAATTGCAAATTAGATATGAAAGAAAATTAAATTTACAACAAAAAATACAGAACGATAAAAACCACTATGATATCCTTACTTTAACGTATTACATCTATCGTTGATATTATTAATATCGTTTTATACTAGCCAAAAATTTGATCGTGCACGTTTCACGTTCTATTACACAATGTTTCTGCGTAGAACACTTTATTACACTTTTGGCACTTTACCTTCCTGCTAGAAAAGTTAAAGAATATTTATCACAAGATTACATATTGCATTATGTAAAACATAAAATTAAATATGTTTATTTTTATGACTTCATGAATTCATTTATATTTGAGTATTACCGATAACGTTACCCTGAACGCACACAGGCGATATTTTATCGTGCGATCCCATTCCGATCGTGCCTTCCTTTGTATTCCTATTAACATACAAAAAAAAATTAATAACGAATATTCTACAGTTGCTCCGACCAGACAAGGCAGCAACTATAAACAAAATGTAATTCCTACGGTTGCAACTATTGGTCGCCAACTAGTGACAATCGAGAGTCATCAGTCTGACCAATAGTTGCAGCCGTAGTAATCTCATTTTGTTCACGTTTACTCCCTTGTCTCGTTAGATAAATTATAGAAACTTTTAAATTTAAAAAGTATTATATACCTGTGTTTAATAAACAAATTTTGTTTATTTGTTTATAGTTTCTTTAAATTTATACAAATTATTTGTGTATATATGTATATAATTTATAAACAAAACATGCAAGAAGTCTATCTATTGCAATAAATAAAGTTAGTTACATAATTTATTAATTTAATATATTTCTTCATAAGTCACTTTATAAAGTAGAAATAACAAGAATATTTACTGTTAATATATTAAAGAAGACTATAAAGAAAAGAAATTCAATCTTAAAAATCGTCATCTCTTTAAATTATTTTTGCTATTAAATATTAAAAATATATGTAAATCATATATCTTTGAAAAATATCTAATTACGGTCTAAATTTCATGGAAAGTAAATAATTTTTCAAAGAATTTTAATAAATTTACATTTTACGTACATATATATATATATATATATATATATATATATATATATATATATAGGCGTATATAAAAAATGTCATCAAAAATATATCTACATAATTTTAAATGAATAAGATTCCTTTATACTAAATACGTATAATAGAGAATCCCTAACAATTAAATCAATTATCAACTGATTCTATTAAAATATTACATTGTTTTATTGTAACTTTCGAATAGAAATTTTATATGTAAAAAACAATGTATTATTTCACCACTATTATTTTTATATTAAATACGGATCTTACATAAAAAGTAAAATATCATTTAATTTGGAAAACACTGTAAATTAATATATTATATGATATAATTAGATGTCTTTATGTTGTAATCTTAGGAAATAAAAATATAATTTATATAACAAACGAATAGAGAAATTTCTATAAAAACATTTTGGGAATAATTAAATTGTGTATCATCGATATATTTATATTTCATTTCAATTGCGCTACTATGAGTTGTCGGTTAAGAATCGTCAGGTGTATATTTAAAATCAGGACATAGAAAAGAATGAAATAAGGATACCTCACCTATGGTCTAAACCAATACTCTTTTTCATGGTATACGAAATATTTCTGATTGGTTGCTGCGTTAATATATTTACCTGCTAACCAATCAATTTTCTATTGAGACGCGTCATATAGCGACATGAGCGCTACTACGCAGCCTACCTTGAAAACAGAACCCCACCATCATTTTATGGTAAGGAGAAAAGAAGATGGCCGCGAGGAGCGAGAAAGAAAACAATCTCGAAGAGCGTTAAAGGTGGTAGAAGAACACGGTGCCTCGAAGGAGAACGAACTACGAATCGTCCAAAACTCTCCAACTTCAGATTGTCTTAACCACCACTAGACAATAGACACTCGAAAAGTACGGGAAAACGAGTGTTGAATAGTTACATGTGTGTCCTTGTTACGAAGAGGTCAGTCTGTCGAGGATCGTCCTTGGAATCGCTCGTCCCTGAAGCCGGCTCGAGGAGCTAGTGATCTCGAAAACAAAAATGGCGGACGTCGACTCGAGGGTGGATCATTCGGATCCCGAATTGCGGTTCCTTTCCGTTGACAGGAATAATTTCAATGATCCTGCAACTCAGGCGGAATGGACGCAGAAAAAGCTGGTTTGGGTGCCTCACGAAACTCAGGGTTTCGTTGCAGCCGGGATAAAGGGTGAACGGGGTGATGAGGTCGAAGTGGAGATTGCCGAAACTGGAAAACGGGTCCTTGTCGCGAAAGACGATATTCAGAAGATGAATCCACCGAAATTTGATAAAGTTGAAGACATGGCTGAATTAACGTGCCTAAATGAAGCTTCGGTACTGCATAACCTCAAAGACAGATACTACTCCGGCCTCATTTACGTGAGTTTGATAGATTTTATCTTTTTCCATTACTAATACTGTCAAATAAAAGCCAATGATTCATTTTTTGATTAGTTTTCTTGAGGGGAATATAACAAATAGATCATAAAAGATTGATGATAAGCCTTAGTGATAAAGTTTTCTTTCTCATCCTTTTATTTCAAATGGAGCAGAAATTAAGATCAATTACAAAGAAACCAATTCTATAATTATTGATAACATTAATTTTTTACTATTAAACTACTGTGTACTAATTGTAGAGTTACTATAAATGCTATATTTATTTTTTTGCATGCAGTCTGTCAGCGTATAAACGCTTTTAGTAAAATTTTATTTTATCATTATGCAATCTTTATTTGTTTACAAATTATTTATTTAATTTATAAATATATATTTGTTGTTTATAACAATAATGTAAAAAGTATAATTATTCTGAATTATATGGTAAGTAACATTCTTTCCAAATGCAAATATGCTTATAATTAATTCTTTATGATTTGCTTCTGATATTAATTAATTTTTATATTTCTTTTTATAAATATCTTATCAATCTACTTGTTCATTAGATTAATATCAATGGGAAAAAAGAAAAATTAATTGTATCAGATATCAAAATTAAGTTATCATTATCTTGATACTATTCAGTAGATTTTATTTAAATTAAAAAAGTATTTCTTTCTTTATCACTTAGATGGAAAATTATATTGTAAACAAAGAACTGAGCATATATATATATACATATGTACACACATATACATGCATACAAAGTATAAAGTTAGCATAATACTTTTAAATTTAAACTAGAAGTGATTTTTGTAAGATTTTTCTGCTTTGATTTAAAAAGATTGAACTGGAATGTACAGCTAAGGCAAATAATAAGAATGCATAATTTTCATTTTGTTTTATATAAGTATATAAATAAATTATAAATATTAATATATTTCACAAACACACACACAAATTTGTGTATGGATTATTGGACAGAAATTTGTAAGACTATGGCCTGTGCAACAGACATATACATTTAGCATTATCTGATATAAATAACAATCATATTAATTTACGTATTTTCATATGCATAAATTGGGGTTTTTTTAATATTAATTCTGTAATTAATTTTAAGGTGTGGCCCAAACTTTTTATGTCATTTATACAGTTGGATATATAGTACTTTATGTCTAAAGTAATTCTAGTCTTCCTTTTGTTTAAATATTATAATATTCTTATATATATGCAAATATTTAGTATATAATATAGGTTATATGCATTGAACTATAATGAAATATTACCTGGAAACAGTATACTGAATTAATAATATGCAGTCTATACTAAAAATTGTGATTATTTTAATATAAATCATGTAATGCCATTATATGTGTACTAATACTACCATAAACAATTATACAAATATTAATTATATAATTATCAAAATATCAAAATTTAATTTCTTTATACCAAATATTTATTTTTTTACAATATTTTTGTCTTTCGAATTCGAAAAATATCTTTAACAAATATTTATAAGCTATAAATGGCTAAAGCTTCTTTTAATTATGTTTTTGCTATCTAATTTAGTTAGTACAAATCAGTTAACAAATTTCTTGCATGAACCGGAAGAATACGGAAAGTAAATCAATCCAAACATTCATTTTGATTGAAAGTTAACGCGAGCAATTGTTATTATCAAATTTTAATGTTACATTCGATTGTTTTGTTTTTTTGTTGTTGTATTACGAGCTAAACATCCAAAATAAATCAAAAGGATTTGTAAACGTAACACTGACCTAACCCAAGGCTCTCGCTGAATTTGATTATCTCACAGTGTTGTGATCAAGCTTTTTCTCGTACGTTTCTAACAATAAACAAAAGTATTCTATTTCTGAGATTACTCTCATTGAACCGTTGCATTTACTTTTCTCTCAAATTTCGTACTCAAAATAATAAACATATATGAATTAACATTACTATTTTAGAAAAACTTAATTGTAAAGGAACACATGATATAAAAACAGAATAATTAAAAAATGGTATTAAGCTGATAATTATCTCCGTCGAAAATCTTTAAACATTATTTCTTTATTCGTAATTAAGTAGTAAATTGAAATGTTTTATAAATATTCCGCTGTATAAATGATTGCATAATTTGCTTTTCAAGAGAGTGAACTTTACCGAAAAGTATTTGTGTGAGAATATTTATCACAATAAAATCTTTTATGAAAGTAAATCAGAAGAAATTATAAACAGTATAATTAAAGATACATTTACTTATTTAATAACTTATTATCGTTTTATGGTAAAACATACCGTCGTTTCGTACATTATATCATTTATAATATAAAATGGACGATATTCTAATACATAAAAAATTAGAAGAATAATCGTTTTATTTTACACTGAATTTTATCCATATATGATTAACGTTTATTGAACCAGTGTAAATAATATTTCTTTATTTACTGTCATTATCAAATTATTAATATGGAAGAAAAAATAATCCCTATACGTGGTTTTATTCATTTTGGTATTATATAGAAATAAAGAATAAACTCAGTAAAATTGGAAAACAATAATTTAATCGACATAGAGAGAGCTATAGGATCTCGAAACTTCAAAGAAGGCTGGAACTCCAATGTTAATAGATAGCACAACTGTAGTTCATTCTTGACTCTTATCTGAAGCTGATAACAGCCATACCTCATTTCCACGTACGTGTGGCACATTGACTCACCGTAATTTTTAGCATACTTTGAAGGTTGCGTTCAAAATTTTGTGAAACCAAGTTGTAAAATCAAAACAAGAAAAATGTGGACCGATTCATACAAATTAATGGATAATATGATCTTTTAATTTTATGTTACGAATGTTTTCGCTTGCTAAGATGTAACATTAATTACTTGTCATTCGCAGTATTTACAAATAGGAAATTTTCGAATAATTAGAACAAAAAAATGAAGCAAAAGACAAGAAACATTTTGCGTTTTATATTTCAATAAAAATTCGGCAAGTAAATTTCAAAAATTGTTTCCCCATAGATGACATAGACGTAAACGTATGAAAATTGTAGGCATTTTCTCTCAAATTTTCTCTTCGTTAATAATTCGATAAACAGTTCAACGGAATCGTAACTGAAGATCGTGCTGGCTTTTATCGGTCGATATTAATTAAAAGAATTGCGGTTTTTATTGGGCCTTACGATATAGAAATATCTGCTTACGTATGGCAAGCATTCTAGGACACGAGAGAATGACGTCATGCATGTGCCTCGTACGTGCTGATTTTTCTTCTTTCAATCCGCGGTATATTACATTCCGTGCAACGTTCCGAAAATCATCAAAATCTTTCAGCTCACAATCGATCGTAATCGTCGTACTGCTACTAAAACAAGAAATTCTATTCCTTGCGCAATAAATAAAATCTGTTATCAACATCTATGGTATATTATAAGAATTCGAATGAATCCATATACCAAACTGAGCCGTAATTTCGTCTGGTTCTTAAATACTTGTTAGTGCTATTGCAAACATTCGTTCGCTGTTGGAACGTTCGATACTGTTTATATGTGCTTTGGTTATATTTTCATGCAATTGCCATAAAAGGATAGTAAATTGAAGTGTACCGTGATAAAAGCTATTAACATAGGACCGAGCGAGAAAGGAAATTTATATATGAAGCATTGGCGTTTCTTCTCTATCGAATTTAGGAAAGGAGAAAAGAGAAAGAGAACGATCAGGGAGGAGTCCTTATAAGGACGAGTGTCCTTAACCTGCTTCCTCGCGGTACCGTAAACGTCCCGATGTAATATACCAGTGACGAGTTAAAGAGGAAAAGAGAAAGAGCCAGTTTCGCTGAAGATTTCGTGCCTTTTATAGTCAAGACGCAGTTTCGGTCTTCTTAGGAAAGAAACCGAACTCTGATGAAACCGTACAGATTCCGGGATTGATTAAACATGTCGCTTCGTCATATACCCTTGTCCTCCTCTCTTCCTTCTCCTCCTCCTCCTCCTCCTCTTTCTCCTTCTCCTTCTCCTTCTCCTTCTCCTCCTCCTGCTCTTTCTCCTTCTTCTTTTTTATGACCGCGCTCCTTTATATCTTTCTTTCCCTCTCTCTGATTTTCGTCTGTTTCCCTCTTCTTTTTCACTCTCTTCTACTCGAATATAAATCGGAAAGTCATACCAAAAAAATGCCTACGTGTCTACTAATTCGGGGCGTATTGAAAACCGGGATACTTTATTTTCATACAGACAATTTTGTATAATGGAAGTTCGTATAATGTAACATTAAATTGATTTTTATTTTATTTCACGTGAACAGTATCGTTTCTTCTATTTTCTTTTTTTTTATTTTTTATTTTTATCTGAACTTTAACTCCAATTCTTTCTTCTATTCTAAACTCTAACGGGTTTAAAGCGAAGAATGGTTGGAAATATTGTTTTGAAATATGTACGAGTCTGATTTTAATACCCGATTTTCGTACGACTGGGTATGAAACATATTATGTATTGTTATGCGTCATTATAATTATAAGCATAAATGCTTATTGTGCGTTACAGTTCTGCGAAGTTTTAGGAAATAGAAAGTACATGATATGTTCGTCGATGATTCTGATAGTAAAAGTGACACGTAACAGCGAAAATATAATAAATACGTTTCTTTTTCTCGTGGCAATCTGTATACGCGTATAATAGCATCGTGTCGTGATCTTGATGCGTGTGTCTAAAACTCGTGATAAATTGTGCAGAAAACGGCGCACTTTAATATGCTTCAATTACTACAGATTTCTGCACGCGCAACCAATTTTAATAGTCAACAACTTGAGAGCTTGATGACTATTAATTATATGAAAACACAGCACTATTATGTTTTCTTATATGCATCAACAAAATGAATGCAGAATTATTTCCATGATATATGCCTTTTGTATTTTTATAAACATGTTCGTTTACAAATATCGTAATAATTATAATTAAATAATATATATACCGCGCATGAAAGAGCATAACAAAGAACATTCCCTTTTTATTAGTCGTGCAATTATCGTGATTTTTTCAGTCTTCATATTTGTTTGGTTTCTTGCTCTTTTTTTCTTTTTTGGCAAATTTTTTTTATTAAAAACGAGAAAAGTAAAAAAGTCAGCTATTAAACGAAAGACAAAGTGAAACAGCGTGATCACCTTGTGCTGCTTCAAAGAAGATCAATGTGAATGATTCATTTCTTCTGAATTGATATGAAAACTGATGTTAGCTTTATCCTACGTCACCAAGTCAAGAAAGACATGCAATTTTTCTTTAGAGGGAGTTAGAGTCAGTGGTTGTTAGTGAGCGATAACCAGGAATGTTAGGCAGGTCGACGACACGACACTCTCAAAGACCGGTTTTGGAGACCTTCGAGGAGAGAGTTCTGTTTAAAAAAAAAGGGAACAAAATAGCCGTGGATCCTTACTTTGCATTGAGACTTTGTTCATCTTTCTTTAGTTTAGATTCATCTGTCTTGAAAAAAAGGGAAGACTGTAAATGTTTTTCTGCAATTAACCTTAACGAACAATATAAATATGAAGGTGCAATTTGTAGACTGCGAAATTGTTATAAAAAATGTGAAGACTAGAAAGTAGTGAATTTATAACGATACAATTTCAACAATAAAGAAGAGGATAATAAATTTTAATGTACAATGTTTTATGCGCGAAAAGCTTTACATTTGTTGAACAGAATTAAGGATTGCTAACGTTCTAACGAAGTGGATGTTATTATTAACATTGCTCTTGCTATTAATTCATTAATGTCCGATGAACGTTTTACTTTCAACATTTAATGAATAAATAATGATGAGACAAAGTCTAGGTTGTTATAATACAGATATATTATATATTTAAATATCATAAAATATTTAAAAAAAGGATATGCCTTTCTTTATTATGATTTTAAACATTTGGAATCATTTTTTTCTTCCTTCTTCAATAGAAAAATTTAAATTGGAAATCTGTAGAATTTAAATTAAAAATTTATTTTAATACAATGTATTGACAATGTATATGTTCTTAGCTCAAACTTCTTAATTTCTTTTCTCGAAAATCTTTCAAGCCTGCGATTTTTATTATATGATTTTTTGTCTGACTCATATTACATAACAATACGATTGTTTGTATCGATTATTAGGTCATCGTCTCATTATTTCAGTGAATGTACCGCAAATCCACCGCCATCCTCTTATCAACGATACTAAAACAGAGCAAAGTTATTTAACCTCTTATCGAACAACTACCGGTACTATTATATGGTAAAATGAGTTGTTGCAACATTTTCGTTAACATAGACAGCTTCATTCGAATATATTTCTTACGCTCTATGTAGCTCTATTATACGACAGTAATGGAAAAATGAACCGGCAACATATAGAAAGTTACAATTTTAAGTCTGGCTACAAAAATCTCCAAGATTCTTTCCTACTTGACATTTTTTCATGATTACACATCGGTATGAACTTGTGGAAAGTGTAAACCGACCCGCTTGCTCATCTTTCCCGAATGGTGACGCATACCTTCAGCTTCTCGTTCCGTTTAACTTGTAAATTATTCATCAAAAGGAAACTATTACCAAATACACGAACGTACTGCAAAATGTAGCTTATAATTCAGCCCTTTATCGAATACTGTTGAAAACGACAACGTGAGTTCGTGCTCGCCATTCGCATGCAGATGCGTTAGTTACAAGAAATAGTAACTAGAAGATAGTTCTAGTTACAATCGATAGATTTAATCGATAGGTTTAAGATGGTCTTTTGTTTTTATCCCTAGTCCATGTAAGAATGTGCAATAAAGGATTTTTTGGCTCAGAACGCAGTGGTAGATTTATCCAAGGAATAAAATAATAACTATTGTGATCCTATCTCTGAATATAGAAATAACAACAAATACAAGTCACATTTTCCGCTACACTAGCCTGCTCAGATTTTTCAACAAAATATATGTAAATCGATCTTCCGTTCGTTTATCTGCTTATATAGCGTAGCCGTTTATCAATTTATGGGGTTATTGATGGTTAAAGTACAACACGTGCGTAGCAAATCGCTTCAAGTTTGTACGCTACGTAAGTTCTATAAGTGTCTGGCGCATGAATTACATGCATTGTAATTGAACGCTTAAGCAGTTGTTGAAACAAAAGAGCTAATATTTGATGAAAATTAGACTGAGACGTCGATATCATTGGATTAGTGGAATTCTTCTGCTATTGATTATACGTTAGCCTGCGGTATAACTGCGATTTATATATTACGTTTGTTACGTGAATTATTAACGCCAGTGGAATCTATTGATTAGCTCATTGCGTATGATTTTCTCGTTAATTGATAATCGAATTCCAAATAAACTTTAACGC
The DNA here is from genome assembly GCF_011952205.1 of Bombus bifarius. Classification (NCBI taxonomy): domain Eukaryota; kingdom Metazoa; phylum Arthropoda; class Insecta; order Hymenoptera; family Apidae; genus Bombus; species Bombus bifarius. Next base: position 90,968 of record NW_022884626.1, read on the forward strand.
GATACTATTCTCGTTAAACTAGTTGCAACTGGTTTCTTCCCCTCGCGCTATTTTATTTTTACGTTTCGTCGATTTCTCGATCGTCAGTTTCTTTCGTCTGATACGTTAAACAAAAAGTCACAATAGCGATTTTGTCCATTTTTTGTATAAATAACGACTAAACACTGCTGTTTAAAAGGCGTGAGAAATATTTTCGCGCAGGGAGAATATTCTCACGATAAACGACGCACAGAAAAAGTACTGAAGCTCTTAATTTCCATTGTATATTTTAGATCACGTTAAAAACTTGAAAGAGAAAAAAAGAAATATTCTTTTTTATAGTATATTCTCTAAGTAATAATTTATATGTGCCTGCTTGTTAACCTTGAACTCGTTACGTGAAAAATGCAAGAGAAATGCTACTCGCTTGGAATTATACAGAAATGTCTGGCTGAGGGAGGAACACTATAACTGCAGTTTCATTTTATAATTCACCAACGCACCAAATCACTCTTACCTTAAACCATCGCGTTAAATGTGATGTATAAAGAAATTTCTTACGCGAATTACACAGCAGAAAGTATTACTCATTGGTAGCTTTTATTTACAAATTTAACCGATTAAATTTTTGTCCAGCTTCGTTTCTATCGATATAGTTCACTCAATAGCCTAGTTTCTTACGTACGTAATACAAATACGTACTACAAAAATATAAAAAGTTTTCATTAGAATTATAAATATATTATTGTAAATTTTATAAATTCCTTTAGGCTGTAAAAAAAACAAAAATCAATTATTCAGTTACAAATTGCACTCATGCTGCTGTCTGTAGCTTTTGTCTGTGAAATATATTGTTGGAACGGTGCTATTCGATTTTCAAGATATTCGAGGTAGAAATCAACGTGATTGAAATTCGTTTTCTGTGATTCGTAGCCAGGCCACTCATCGATTCGTTGGTATGATTGCAGACATACTCAGGACTATTCTGCGTGGTGGTAAATCCATACAAGAGGCTGCCAATTTACACGGAAAAGATAATGGAGAGGTATAAGGGTATCAAGAGACACGAGGTTCCACCTCATGTTTTTGCTATTACGGACACTGCATATCGTTCTATGCTTCAAGGTAATTAGTTTTCTTATTTGACCAGTCATCCACTAATTTATTTGGTCATTAAGCGTTATCGAGACATCTGGTTGTTTGATATTTCATTTAGTCTTCTATTTAATTGTTTGTAATTAATCGATAATTCTATATTATTTTATGATCTTTTAAATGTTTTTACTGGCCAACTCGTAAAATAAAATGTATGTAATTGATTATGCTTTGTTATTGAATTTGAAGGTAAGGCGTATTTGTGTATTATTACTTCGAAATACCAGATCTTTTGTACGTATTTTTGTTTATAGATCGCGAAGACCAGTCCATTCTATGCACCGGTGAATCCGGCGCTGGTAAAACTGAGAACACGAAAAAAGTAATTCAATACCTGGCATACGTCGCTGCTTCGAAACCAAAATCAAATGCGGTAAGTTAATAACTAAATATCTCGATGTTTGGTGAGATTCGATGTGAAAAGAATTTTTCAGCACTTAAAATATTCCAGTAAAGAAAAGGAATCATTGACAAGATAAAATAAATAACTGTATATATGTTGTATACTGATAGAAGGGATACATTCTTCTCTGTACACTGATCTTTTTTTATTATGTTTATGTAGAATAAACGAAACCTATTGCAATGTACAGCATTTCAATGTTAGCATTAAGATGTTAGATATTTTTGTTGCTGTAAGAATATATACTGTTTTACTGGTGATAAAAGGGAATAGGTATTGGAGGGAAATCGTTTACAGATACTCGTTTAGTTCGCAACTCTCATAAATTATTCGATTCTTCTTAAATGAAATTATATATTTCCTCTTTTTTACATCCTTAAAAATTTAAAGAACTTCAGTGCGTAATATCGAGCAAAATATTTAGCCTTAATTTTATATTAATTAAATTATACGTTATAAGTATAAACTGATATGTTTTTTCTACTAGGATTATTTTTTATTTAGTTGTTTGTACAAAAATATTAGTGATTATGAAAACTCTCAAAAAGATATTTCAAAGTACATATTATCGCTCATGTTATTATATTTTATATCTTAGATTGTATATTTTTGTCTTCAATGATATCTTTATAGTCTTAGAAGAAACAGATATGTTTATATCTATCATTCTAAATAACTTCTTGTAATTTACGAATTGATAAACTGATAGACTTGTGAATCTTCTTGTTACGTTTAAATACTATTTCATTCAACAAACAACATAATCTTTACTTTTTAGTGTCTTTTCCGCAATTTTATGGTGTAATAGATGTTATGAATTATTCATTAATAATATACATGTATACACATTTAACTTCATGACATCACAATCGACAATACACTTGATATTACAAAGTCAATCTGTTTATTTTTTTTATTTAATCTTTAATATCGTGGATAGTGAAAATTGTTTTATAAGCTTATTGGGATTTATGTCATATCTTTATATGATGTTTACATCTTATTTAGAAATAGATAGTAATATAATCAAATTCTTTATATCAATTGAAAAGTATGAAATGTTCCATGAAAGAGAGTTTATTGAGATAAAAGATTTCACATATATATATATATAAGTAGTATGTTTTTATAAGTAGTATATATATATAAGTAGTATGTTATTATTTTATAAACATATTATTTACTGTGTATATGATATAAATATTCTCACATTTATTTTCATTGAAACTAATTATCGAGAACATGCAAATACATTGTTATATCTTTTCTTCTAAAACAAAAATCATAATGTTAAAATTAGTTATAAAAGATATATCAATAGCAAATGATTACAAATAATCGATTGTCCATGTCAGTTGTTTGCTCCATTCAGTACTTGTAATTACAAAATTTATATCATGTATGGAACTCTTATCTTGGTTTTATAGGTGAATATTTCAGTAATAATTTTACTTTCAGTTTCATAATTCGAATATATATCCTGGAATAATGATTCTATATTAGATAGACGGTTTATTTTGAAATTTGTTATACAATTGTTTGGATTATATAGGAAAGTAGCTGACTTCCATATATTCCAATGAATATTTTTCAAAAGGACTCAAATTTAGAAAGAGTTTATTTACATAGTAATTGAGAGCATTGTAAATTTCACCCGATGCATGAAAGTTTCTGTAAATACTCTTCCTTTTCTTTTTTCGTGCATGATGCTTCGTAAATTTCATACGAATATAAACAAATACGTAATGCACATATCAAACCAAATTATACAAAAGGAAATTTATATAATACGAAAATAATATTTACATATATATAGAAGTTTGAAATCTCTCAGCTCAATTAAATTATTATTAAGCAATTGAAATAAAAATTATATGAATCCATGTGTTAATAAATAGGTGAAGCTTTTCTCAATTATTCAAAAAATTGTTATTTATCTCAAACATTTATTTTAAAATAATATAAAAAGTTATTTTAAAATTGACCTTTAATGATGAATTATTGAATTTTTCCAGTAAATAAAAATGTAAATATCAAAAATTTTGTCGATAAAATTTTCTCCAATAATCGTATTTTGTACATTTTTTTAATATTAAAAAATATCAACGTAATTGTAATAATCTTAGAATTTTGTGCAAATTAATACATGTACGATATCGTGAACAATGACACAGGAAGGAAATTCAGCCTCAGTTTCCGCAGTTGTAGTAGATAAAATTTGACTACGAAGATAAAATATACCGAACTTCCTAAAGCAAGGAAAGCACTGTGATATTTTGGTATATGGAGAGATATATTTTTAGTACTCTCGATTAAATTGGAAGTTATCTTTATTGAAAAACTGATTAATGAATTGTAGAAAATAAAACATTGACCAGTCTGATTACATAATGTAAACAACTTTCATAAACAATATTTACTCAGAGATATGTTTCGTTCAAAATAATCTTTCATATAATAAGAATGTATTATATATAGTACTAAGAATTCAGTATATACATGGTTGTATTTACATACTAATAATTGTATAATCAAACGAACGTGATTTACTGAAAATGTCGTCAACGTGTTGTTACACGTGATATAGTAAAGAAGAAAAAAAAAAAAAGAAAACGAAACAAAGGACAAATACGTACAGTAAATGTTGATTGTGCAAGGGTTACGTGAACTATTTAAAAACTCGATCATCGAATACTATACGACTGTTTTGCGATCGCGATAGATAATGATAGGCCATCGTAGATCACTGGCTCTCGAAGGATCTTTCCTTTTTCAGTGAAACGATCCACTTATCGGCCTAACTCGGCTTTGACTCATTCTCGTCGGACTGTTCTGAGTCACCGTATGCTTCGAAACTTGTGTTCTTATATAGGAAAAAACTATCGTCGTTCCCTTTTCTCGTGTTTCATAATTCGACATTAACAACGGCACGAATCTCGTTTAAACTGCAAAATCATTAAGAAGGAGTCCCGAGAGCTTTTATAATGCGTGACACGCCACAGTCAGAATATTTAGTTGAAGAATTGAATATCCTCATTTAACGTAAATTATGTTCAAAATAGCTTGTGTATGGCGTTTAGATGGAAACATTATCTTTCTACGAACGTAGAAAAAAAATCCACGTTATACTTGTTGTGAATCAAACTCGAGTTACCTTCAATGACACGTATCAAACAAGTAATTACAAATGGAAACAGGATTTTTCCTTCTTTCTTTTTTTTTTCTTTTTTGCGTAGTCTTACTCGTGACGAACTTTCAAATATTTTGAATTTTACTCGGATTTCACTGATTCACTCCGAGCGATTCTGGATATACATTTGCTGGTGTTTCAGTTGTTTGAGTTTGCCAAAACTTCGAATGAAAATTAGATTCGTGAACTAAGGCTCGTGAATTTAATTTTATAAATTCTTTCATTCCCGGTGCTGACTTTCGGCGGCTACAACATACCTAGACACCAAGTCCGGCATTAATCATAGTAAGTCAACAACAAAATGATCAACATTCCGCTCACGCGATATATACGCTACTGTCTGCCTTCTTTATATTTCCTTCTTATTTTTCTTTTTGCTTTCTGTTTTGTAATATCTATTTGTTTTTAGCTTTGGTTAACACTAACAGTTTGTATTCCCAGGTTTTGGAAGTTTTGTTCCCATTACTTTGTTAACTTCTTCGTATATTCTATGCACGTAAAAATATATGTATGTTATTGCGTCTTCGTTTCATCTATCGGGTATTTTTGATACTTATTTCTACCTAATGATATATGTAAATTAACTATATTTAATATTACCAATCTTAATAGAAACGTAATCTGGCTTGTTCTCTCTTTCACCTTCTCTTCCCTTTCGTCCTTCTCTCCTCCTTCGTATTTTATTCTACGTACTAATAAAGTGGAGAGTTAATTAAAAATTAATTTCAAAATATTGTCTTTAACACGATAGCTTTTTAGTCGATTAAGAAACAAAGTATTTCGAAGTTCTAACATGTTCTTCTTACTCTTTTTTTTTCTTTTTTTTTTACTGCTGCTCGCTGGATTCAGGGTTCCGGAAATGTTTCGGATAAATTTGCGGTAATTAACGTGAGAGTCGATTGATTAAATTATTTATTAATATATTCGCTGTCGTGTTTATGTATGTGTGTGCGTGTGCTGTATGCTTGCCACATATTTTACTTTGCGCTTAATCGTATGAAGTTTTAAATAACGTAACGATATTCTTTGTTTTATAATAATGGAAATGGTAAATATCGGAGATCAATGTTTTCTTTATATTAAACATTAAACACGATTATAACTAATTTAGCCATTTTATCAACTATTGCTTTGATTACATAGATTTTATAAATAGATGAATCAAGCTGAGAAATTAGCTTTATGCCATTTTTTCCTATTGATTGCTATATTTATTAAAATGTTCATATTGATTCTTAAGTTAAATAGAAACTTATAAATTCTGTTATTTAATTGAAAGGTGCCTGTAAAAAATACTGTAAGTGCCAAGATTGAAAAACTTGGATTTTTTATTGGAAAATATTCCACGTACCACTGAGAAAGCCATAGCATAGAATTTAGGTGCAATTTCCCTTACTAAATAATTATCCATAATGCTAGAAGATGGTGTCACAACGTCTCCTTTACAGAAAAATATATAGTGCCAGTAAACATTAGTTAATTGTTTCTTAGCTTTTGTCTATGCCATTTATCTAATTGAATCAAACATTGATTTTTCTTTATAACTAAAAAGTGGCACACATAGGTTTTCCTACAGATACGCTCTTCTTTTTCATAAATTTGGTCCACGTTAATACTTGTTTCTTACAAACACTGTATTTTTTCCAAGCACTCTTCAATTTAAGATAATATACAACGTTCTGTATCCTTTAGATACAATGGGTAATGAATTACGCTTTTACATTATTAATTGTTCTGAAATAATCATTATTATTTTGGTTGTTTGGTGATTTAGACGAGACAATTATTAGCTAATTAGCAACATGTATAGTTGTAGTGAAACAAACTATGATATAATATTTCTTTAAAAAATATCTGTTTATATCATAATTCTTGTTGCATTTTATGCATTGCTCATGTTTTATTTATCGCAATTATTTTGCAAATTTCCTAAAGTATACATAAATGAATTTATTGTTCTATTAAAAATTTATTGTATTTGCGCACGTGCTGTAAATTCGTTTAACGACGTATTATTTATTTAAATATCACTAACTTATAAGAAGCGTTTATTGCTTATATAATAAAGTTATGACTATCTTTACAAATTATCTACAATTCTACAAGTGCTTTGAAAACATTTTTACATTTTACAGTTTTACTATTATTTGCAGATCCATTTGAAGGAAATGCTTTTTTTCTATTTCTATCAATGTCAGTTAACAGTAACTTTGTAGATTAGATACGTCTATATTTTATAACTTCTCCACCGAACTTTTAAAGTATTATGAAATGCGTTTGACAATATAAAATCAGAGAATACAATCTTGCTAAAAACAATACATAAACAGATACATACGTTGCGAGATAAATTAACAATTTTTATGTTTACTAATGTGATTAATTTTTGATGATAGGGTGAATTGGAACAGCAACTCTTACAAGCGAATCCAATTTTAGAAGCTTTTGGGAATGCTAAAACAGTGAAGAATGACAACTCATCCCGATTTGTAAGTTCAACAAATATTGCTCTTTTTCCTTATAACATTTTCTCAAAATTAATATTCGTCTTCAATTAAACCTTTTATGCGACAAAAACGTTTTTGTTTCTTCAGGTAAAATATTTACTTTAAGAAACATAATACACTATTAATTAATTATTTCTATAAATTGATTGCATATACTGTTCTAAAGTTGCATAATAGAAAACAATTATTTTTATTACAAGTATTTTTTATAAGTACTTATTAACAGATATAATACAATGAAATTAATATTTTCTACTGTGATTCAGAAAATAGAAAAAATATACGCACGTGTATATATATATATATATCATTTTTTAAATTTTATTATTAAATATATTATATAAATTATATTTTTTATTTGTTATTGTTGTTTTAATAATTATATACTTATATATTATATTAATTATAATATATATATTTTTTAAATAAGAGTCTAAAAGGAGAAAATATTAAGTAGTGCATTGTACCTAACAAACAATTTGCCTTAATGATAATTAATAATGTTAATAACTGACAATTTATGAAACAGGGTAAATTTATTCGAATAAACTTCGATGCCTCGGGTTACATTGCCGGTGCGAACATAGAGACTTATCTTCTGGAAAAGTCAAGAGCAATTCGACAAGCGAAAGATGAGAGAACCTTCCACATATTTTATCAACTCCTAGCGGGTGCCTCCGCTGATCAAAAAAGTAAGTCGAGATTTGTCATTGGTAATAAAAAAAATCATTTACACTTTTCATAATTTTCCTTTTATGACACAAATTTCTTTCAGTTCTTTCGCTTTAATATGTTAACTGTAAAGATAAATGATATTTGAGGGAACAGCTTCATTTCCACGAATAACTTCGTAAATAGATTGCAAGAAGTATTTTAGAATTTATTGGTTTAATAACAATATGAGATTGAGATTCATGGAAATGATGATATATGTTATCAGTTCATTATCAGTTCAACTTGTCTTATATAGGTTTATTCTGTGCACGTTTATGCCGTGTAAAATGTTATTGACTCAGGCCAAGCCCATAGGACGTACTGTTTATTACTATTCGCAACGGAGAAGTGAATCGATATTCCCGCTTCGAGACACTGAACGTTTCCGCCCATTATGTGTTGTACTTGTTAGGGATATTTTGATCCATAGCCGAATCTATTCTCCGATTAAGCCCGTTCTTTCAGGATACGAACGAATTGAAACAACCTTCTTCATAGATGACTCAGCTGTGCTACCTGACTTGAAGTTCAATTATTCATGCGTGGAATGTCAGGCAACGAATCATTTTGGACGTCGTTTAATAACGTAACGCTATGATGAATGCATCAGTTTCTTCATTCGTCAAAATACAAATTTAGAACGTCCTTGTTCTCCATTTCCTGTTTAAATTTCTGTTTATGAAATGGCATATATAAATCTCTGTCTTAAAGGTTGGAAGAATATATTATCCCAAATGGAATTGATGCAATATGGAAGCCACGTATAAAATAGAACGGTTATGAAATTTAATTGTGTACGAGACAAAATGCAAATGGCTAAATTGTAGTAAAACTGAATTTACACTGTTTGTTATTGGAGAACCACTGGCGATGATTCGTCCACAGAGAAAATGAAGGATTAAAGCCAGATTATTTACACAACTTCACTGGATGAATGCTTCAGATGAAGACTCCAAATGAGCACTGCGGATAAATATTAGTTTTATCGCATTAAGAGGCATTTTTAGCACACTAGGAGTAATGATATGCTTATTAGATATTTTCTACTTAGAATAACACCACAAAATAACTTGCAAAGTTTCGTTTACCCTTAGCAAAACATTTTGTATAAGCGAATACCCATAATAATTATATTCACTAATTTGCAAAAAATCAAAATTCTGATTTATCCGCATTCGTTTCCATATTCATTTTGTACGATGTGTATCATAGAAATGCGAACTAATCGTTCGATTATGCATTCAACATGCGTTTATATGTACTTGTCAGTGGCGTTTCACTATGAGTGTATCATTCATTCTGTAAAGCTCAGCTGTACTCCGTTCACTGTGCACTTTGGAGCAACACTGCAGATGGAGGATGAAAATGACATATTTTGATGAATCATTTCTAGATTCTAATTCTAATTCTAGAATCTAATTTCTAGAAAAGGGAGAAATTGAAATAAAAAATTAATTTTGTAAATACAGATTTGAGTATATATTCAGGCTTTAAATTTTGATCTTTATTCGTTTACGAGTTCATCACGAGTTCAAGCACGAGTTAGCATAAGTTCAGAATAAATGCAATTATATGCAATTAAATATTTCATTCTCTATAAGTTCCAATAATACTGGATCTTGATTATACAAGATCATGGGACAAATAATTTGTCATGCTTATTGTTGTTAAAGAGCAAACTAAAGTATAGTAGAATTCCGTTTTTATGAACTTTATTTATTTCAACAAAATTGTAGTCAGTAGATTAAATACTCTTGTCAGTTTAGTGCACTTACTTGAGCATGAACTCTTTCTGTATGAGCAAAAAATCATAAGTAGAGAAAAGAATCAGTAGACTTCTATTATATCAATTTCAATGATATAAGTTATTCTGAGTGAATTCAAATTTTTGAGTTATTATATTCTGAGTTATTCAAAATGAATATATTTCAAAAAAAGGAAATACTAAATATTATCTATATTGTATGTTTCATTATAGTTAGAAAATAGTAGTTCATTAAGTTCATTAAAGATAATAAATAACAGTTATCTTCTCTTTCGTGCTCTACAATTATCCCTTTAATATATTTAAAAAAAGAACACAAAAATGATTCGATATTTAAAAAATTTCAGAGGAATTTATCTTGGAGGATCCGAAACACTATCCATTCCTTTCCAATGGCGCATTACCAGTTCCAGGAGTGGACGATTCAGCTGAGTTCTTCTCAACCGTAAAGTCCATGCATATCATGGGCATGACAAATGAAGATTTTTCTTCGATCTTTCGTATCGTGTCTGCGGTAATGTTATTTGGTTCTATGCAGTTCCGTCAAGAAAGGAACTCGGATCAAGCCACGTTACCGGACAATACTGTTGCTCAAAAAATTTCTCATTTACTCGGTTTGAGCGTAACAGAAATGACAAAAGCGTTTTTAAAACCAAGAATTAAAGTGGGTAGAGACTTCGTAACGAAAGCACAAACAAAAGAGCAAGTTGAATTTGCTGTAGAAGCAATTTCAAAAGCTTGCTATGAGAGAATGTTTAGGTGGCTTGTAAACCGAATCAACCGATCATTGGATCGGACAAAAAGACAAGGAGCAAGTTTTATCGGTATCTTAGATATGGCTGGTTTTGAAATATTCGAGTTGAACAGTTTCGAACAGTTATGCATTAATTATACTAACGAGAAGTTACAACAATTATTCAACCATACCATGTTCATTTTGGAACAAGAAGAATATCAAAGGGAAGGAATTGAATGGAAGTTTATTGATTTTGGATTAGATTTGCAACCAACTATTGATTTGATTGACAAACCGATGGGTATGTTCAAATTACTTAATGCTCCTTTTTAATGTAGCTTGTACATTTAATACATATCTACATTCCACATTTTCTTTCTGAAGTCAGTCGGTCGAAGTAACATGCTAGTGAATTTAAATAATACATTGTATACATTTTAATATTACTTTTTCAGTGTTTTAAAATTAAATTACTTTTGTTTCTATTGGAAACTTTGTTATTTACAAATTATGTTTATTTATCGTCAATCCTTCTTCAATAACTTAAGCAAATTTTAATTCAAAACAGGCATCATGGCTTTACTGGATGAAGAATGTTGGTTCCCTAAAGCAACAGATAAAACATTTGTTGAAAAATTAGTAGGTGCACATAGTGTACATCCAAAATTCATGAAAACAGACTTCAGAGGTGTGGCAGATTTTGCTATCATACATTATGCTGGAAAAGTTGATTATTCAGCTGCCAAATGGTTAATGAAAAATATGGATCCTTTGAATGAAAATGTTGTTAGCCTTTTACAAAATTCACAAGATCCTTTCGTTTGTCATATTTGGAAAGATGCAGAAATTGTTGGAATGGCTCAGCAAGCATTAACTGATACACAATTTGGTGCAAGAACAAGAAAAGGCATGTTCAGAACAGTTTCTCAACTGTACAAGGAACAATTAGCAAAATTAATGGTTACTTTAAGAAACACAAATCCTAATTTTGTAAGATGCATCATACCAAATCATGAAAAGAAGGCTGGAAAAATTGATGCACCATTGGTACTAGATCAATTGAGATGTAATGGAGTTTTAGAAGGAATTCGAATTTGCCGACAAGGATTTCCAAATAGAATACCATTTCAAGAATTCAGACAAAGATACGAACTTCTAACACCAAATGCTATTCCTAAAGGGTTTATGGATGGAAAGAAAGCTTGTGAGAAAATGGTAAGTGTAATCTTGTTTATATATTGTATTTTTTACTACGAATGAATATCACAATAATAATAATGATGATGGAATACAATATTCAATATTAATAAAATATTAAATTGGTAAAATATTGATTATATTGATTTAAAATTTATATATACATATATAAATCAATAATATATATATGTATTCATATACATAATATAATTTATTATTTGCTCTTAATTGTTCTAGAAATTTAAAACATATATGTATATGTAATTTCACAAAATCTATATTTCAGATTCAAGCTCTTGAACTTGACCCTAATCTTTATCGCGTTGGTCAATCAAAAATTTTCTTCCGTGCTGGAGTTTTGGCTCATCTTGAAGAAGAACGTGATTATAAAATTACTGACATAATTGTTAATTTCCAAGCATTCTGTCGTGGTTTTCTTGCTCGCAGAAATTATCAGAAACGTTTGCAACAGTTAAATGCTATTAGAATTATTCAAAGAAATTGTGCTGCTTATTTAAAACTTAGAAATTGGCAATGGTGGCGTTTGTATACGAAGGTGAAACCACTTCTGGAAGTGACAAAACAAGAGGAAAAATTGACTCAAAAAGAAGATGAATTGAAACAAGTACGGGACAAGTTAGAAATGCAATTACATTCTGCACAAGAATATGAACGAAAATATCAACAAGCTATGGAAGAAAAAACTATGTTAGCAGAACAATTACAAGCTGAAGTCGAATTATGTGCAGAAGCAGAAGAAATGCGAGCGAGATTAGCTGCCAGAAAGCAAGAACTAGAAGAGATTCTTCATGATTTGGAAACAAGAATTGAAGAGGAAGAAGAAAGAAGTGCTGGATTGACTCAAGAAAAAAAGAAATTGCAATTAAATATAAGTGATCTTGAAGAGCAGTTAGAGGAGGAGGAAGCTGCTAGACAGAAATTACAGTTAGAGAAAGTACAATGTGATGCAAAAATCAAAAAACTTGAGGAAGACCTTGCACTTTCTGAGGATACAAATCAAAAATTGTTGAAGGAGAAAAAGATCCTTGAAGAAAGAGCAAATGATTTATCTCAGACACTTGCTGAGGAAGAAGAAAAAGCGAAGCACTTATCCAAATTAAAAGCAAAACATGAAGCGACAATTGCAGATCTTGAAGAAAGGTTGTTGAAAGATCATCAACAAAGACAGGAAGTAGATAGATCAAAACGGAAAATAGAAACTGAAGTATCAGATTTGAAGGAACAACTTGCAGAAAGGAAGACACAGGTATAGTGATTTTTATAAGTTCTGTTTTCCTATTTTCTGTCAATAAAAGCACATTAGAAAAAAGTAAGAATAATTTTAGTCTGAAGTAAGAAATATATTTTTAAGTAAATGTATAAAACAATAGTAATAATATAAATTTTTATAGGTAGAAGAACTTCAACTGCAACTTGGTAAACGTGAAGAAGAATTAAATCAAGTAATGGCAAAAATGGATGAAGAAGGAGCAGCTAAAGCTCAAGCTCAAAAGGCACTTCGTGAATTAGAGTCTCAATTGGCCGAACTTCAAGAAGACTTAGAAGCTGAAAAGGCTGCTAGGGGAAAAGCAGAAAAACTAAAACGAGACTTAAATGAGGAATTAGAAGCATTGAAAAATGAATTATTAGATTCTTTAGATACAACTGCTGCACAGCAAGAATTAAGAAGCAAACGAGAACAGGAATTAGCAACATTAAAGAAGAATTTAGAAGAAGAAACATCAATACATGAAGCAACATTGGCGGATATGCGTCATAAGCACACGCAGGAATTGACTGCTTTGAACGAACAAATGGATGCATTGAAGAAAACTAAAGCTGTTTTAGAAAAAGCAAAGGGAACGTTGGAGGCTGAAAATGCTGATTTAGCTACAGAACTTAGATCTGTTGGTGCGAGCAGGCAAGAATCAGATAGAAGAAGAAAACAGGCTGAACAACAACTTGCTGAAGTAAATGCAAAACTTGCAGAAGTGGAAAGAAACAGGCAGGAACTGATAGAAAGAGTAACAAAATTACAACAAGAATCGGAAAGTATTATGCAACAATTAGAGGCAGCAGAGTTGAAAGCTTCTGCAGCCTTGAAAGCTTCAGCAACTTGCGAATCTCAATTTACAGAACTTCAGCAACAACTTGAAGAGGAAACAAGACAAAAATTAGCTTTAAGTTCAAAATTGAGAGCGTTAGAAAGTGAAAAGGAAAGTCTGCATGATCAATTAGAAGAAGAAGAGGAGGCAAAGAGATGCTTAGATAAACAGGTGTGATTTCTAATTATTTAATTAACTGATGATTTAAAACTTTTTAAATGTAGGTGCACTTAACTAATTTTAATTGTAGTTGCTTATTATAAAGTTCGTTATTTTCAATATCTGGGTGTTAATCAACAAAATTTTGTATGCTTTTAAAAAATCACAAAAATGAAACCTTCATTTATCAGCTTTGTTTTTTAAAATAGGTTATGGGCTTAACTGTACAATTGGCTGAAGCAAAGAAAAGAGTTGAGGAAGAAACTGAAGCTGCTACAGCATTGGAAGAAGCAAGAAAACGGTGCATGAAAGACATTGAAGCACTTCAAAGACAAGTTGAAGAACTACAAGCTGCTAATGATAAATTAGACAAATCAAAGAAAAAGATTCAAGCAGAATTAGAAGATAGTATCATTGAGCTCGAAGCGCAAAGAGCAAAGGTGCTGGAATTGGAGAAGAAACAGAAAAATTTCGATAAGGTAACTGTGGGTGCAGTTTTGATTATTAACTGGAAAAATATAAAATTAAAATTCTTAATTTATATTTAATTTAATACTAATAATTCTTAGTTTATATACAGTACAATAAATTCCAATTTATTAGTTTTATTAGTTAGTATTAGCAAATAAATTCTTAATATTCATATTATACTGATTATTTGTTTCTATTATTAACGATATCTGAATAATTAGATATATTCTTGTTCTATTATTCTATAACTAATTTTTATTCTTTAATTCTATATTAATTTGCAATTAATAGAATTGTTACTTCTTTTTAATTATTAACGATAGTTTGGGGAACTTTCTGTGAGTTTTTCAATTATCATTATTAATGATTCATAATATTTAATGTAGAAAATTTGGTATCCAATAACAATATAAAAATTATTTACACTGAACCATTTTTTATTTTTACGCAATATTGAATATCTTATGGACCATTTATGCACAAATTTTTAATCGGATATAATTATTTGTATATATTATCTAGTAATTCTATTTATAATTATATATCATGATATAATTTATTATAACATTATATGGCTTCAAAAGTTCCACTTCCACAAAGATGTTTATTAAAGCACAATGTGTAATCGTCAGTATGATTTTTTGCACGCTTCTCACAGATTATTCACGGTCTATAAGATGTTAATTACCAGTAATATAAATATCATTCATTTTTACGTTACATTTAGATATAATAAACATTTAATAAGTTTCAAAAGTAATAGTAGAATTAGTATGATCAATTTTAAAACTTCTCTTTCTCTTAGTATTATTATTATTTTTAAGGTGCTGGCTGAAGAAAAAGCAGTCTCTGAACAGTATGCAGAGCAACGTGATGCTGCCGAACGTGAGGCCCGTGAAAAAGAAACTCGTGTCTTATCCTTAACTCGAGAACTTGACGAAATGAATGAGAAAGTTGAAGAACTCGAACGAATTCGTCGAGGTCTCCAATCAGAATTGGACGAACTCGTAAACAATCAAGGAACAGCAGACAAAAATGTGCATGAACTAGAAAAAGCAAAACGTGCTCTTGAATCACAATTAGCGGAGCAACGTTCTCAAGTAGAAGAGCTCGAGGATGAGTTACAATTTACGGAAGATGCAAAGTTGCGTCTAGAAGTAAATATGCAAGCTCTAAGAGCCCAATTCGAGCGAGACTTGCAAGCTAAAGAAGAACAAGCTGAGGAGAAACGAAGAGGATTGGTGAAACAATTGCGCGATCTTGAAGCGGAATTAGAGGATGAAAGAAAACAAAGAGCTGCCGCTATTGCACAACGTAAAAAAATGGAAGCAGACTATAAAGATATCGAACAGCAATTGGAAATGCACAATAAGGTAAAAGAAGATGCACTGAAACAATTGAAAAAACTTCAAGCCCAAATAAAAGATTGCACTAGAGAAACTGAGGAAGCTAGAGCTGCCAGAGATGAACTTGCAGCAAGTGCTAAAGAAACTGAGAGAAAGGTAAAGAGTTTAGAAGCAGACTTGATGCAATTAACTGAAGATTATGCCAGCAGTGAACGCGCTAGAAGAGCTGCTGAGAACGAAAGAGACGAATTACAGGAAGAACTCAATAATAACGCTAATAAGGGTACATTAATGTTGGATGAAAAACGTAGATTAGAAGCTAGAATAGCAACATTGGAAGAAGAGTTAGAAGAAGAGCAATCAAATGGTGAACTGCTAATGGATAGAGCTAGAAAAGCGCAAATAACTATCGAACAACTAACAAATGATTTAACGACTGAGAGATCAACTACACAGAAATTGGAATCGCACAAATTGTTATTAGAAAGGCAAAATAAGGAGTTGAAGGCGAAACTCACAGAATTAGAAACAGCTCAAAGAGCAAAGACCAAAGCTACCATTCAACAATTAGAATCAAAGATTAATAATCTTGATGAACAATTAGAAACTGAAGCAAAAGAAAGATTTGCACAGCAGAAGATTAATAGAAAATTGGAGAAAAAGCTAAAGGAATTAAGTTTACAGCTAGAAGACGAAAGGAGAAATTCAGATCAATATAAAGAACAAGCAGAAAAAGTGAATGCTAGAATGAAAGCTTTGAAGAGACAGCTTGACGAAGCTGAAGAAGAAATTAGCAGGCATAAAGCAATGAAAAGGAAAGCGCAAAGAGAAATGGATGATATGCTTGAATCTCAAGAAGAGCTAACCAGAGAGGTTGCAAATCTTAAAAATAAATTAAGGTAAGTTTTAGTCGTTCAATTTTTTAAATACTTATATCTTTCGTTTTATTCGTTTTATATTTATAATAGAATAGAATTTAAATAGAATGTGAGGTGTTTACTCTCTGGCATTCATATAAACGTGAAATCAAATATAAATAAATATTAAAACCGTTTGATATTTATAAACAATAGTCAATTCTCTGCACTTGTTGCAAAATTTTATTATATAATTTATTTCTTATGAGAAAGATAAATATGTCAAGATATTTAATAGACAAAAGGTTCTAATTCTTTGCCTTTTATTTAAATTACTGGAAATTGGTTTGAAAATAAGAAATGACTATACATATTAAAATATTTAGGCGTCGAGGGAAAAAGAATAGTTCATACCCCACGTGAAAAAAGCGGAATTTCTTCAAGTCTCAAGCATTCCTCGAGTCTTGGTTAGTCTATAAATTAAATTACTTTTAATATCGAATCATGTCATTTATACATATGCATATAGTTTAGATATATTTTTGAACTATAAAATATTCAATTATATAGAATATTTCTTGCAAATATTTCAAATAATTTTCTCCTTTGTCTTGTTACTTCCTTTTTTCTCCATTATACTATGTGAGTTGTGACTATTACTACTTTTCATTTATTTATTTTATTAATTGTATATTATTTTGTAGTGCATCCTTCCTTCCTGACTATTTGATTAATTTTATTAACGATTCTTTTATCCCAAAATCTATTTTCCCTCTTAAAGATATATCACTAATCTTATACGTGTGTATTACATATATAATTTTAGTTACATTCTCATTAACTTTACTTATTCGTTTTCTGTTTCTTTATGTAATTTCAAACATCTTCAAACATACTAAGAGACTTTAAAATAGTTGTTTTAAAATGCTTATCATATAATTTGTTATTACTTTGTTAGTTTTGCGTATATAATTGGTTGACTGGGAAAAGGGTATACCAAGCATCTGTAGATTGAAAAACGACATTTAATTTTGATAATTTAAAAATCGTTTTGTTTATTTTTATGAAACTATTCATCGTCTTTCTTAGATAGCAGGGTATTTGATTAAAACTGTATGAAATGTCTGCACAGACGAGGTGGTCCTCCAATAAGCCTTAGTTCGACGCGTCTGAAACGCGGCTCTGTTCAAACCGGTGGATCCGGCGACGATTCGACGACACAGGATGAAAGCATCGATGGTGAGGAAACTGTCAACTGAACAAGAAAACACACCACTTATTGAACCCTCACAACGCAGGAAACTCATAAAAATATCCAGGTCCAAGAAGTGTGTGCAAGATCCGTTTCGATCAAAGTTAAGTTCGAATCGGAGAACTCCTTTGTATGAGTTCAGAAGTCGATTCCAGTGCACCCAACGATGCCATTACACGAGGGCGGCGGCTTTCTTCTGTACATAAGAAACCCGACAGGGCCGATTAAGTAGTATTTTATCTCCGTTTCTTCCGGAACTCCACAGAAAATGACGAATTTTCTCTGGTCAACTTGATATGAGCGAGTCTTTCTTATATATTTTATAACAAGCTTATTAACGTTTTTCAATGTTAATAAGCAAACAGCAAAAGAAGGTTGTACAAGTAAATTTAATCGAACTTTTTTTTCGATAAATTCAATGTGCAAAATATACGCTTACGAAATATGTATATTAATGCTATAATGCATTAACAGTACTTGAATGCCATACACACTTCATATTTGACATTCTTTCAATTATATCTTACAATGAAGATGTTCGTCATTTTTTTGGAAAATGCTACCACATAGTCGGGTAAGATTCAGACTAGAAATATATTATTGGGGCTGCATAATCGATAACGAATTAACACCGCATTTAGGCAGCATTAATATCTATTATAATTATATTATAGTTATTATTATTATTATTAATTATTATATTGCCGCAGTTTTTATTTTTATCGCGAAAAATATCGTAATATGTTACTTGTAATTATTTTAATAATCAAGTCAATGGCGGACGATTCTAGCATCGTTCCGAAAGATGTGAGATTAATAGAATTTTCGAAAGGCTGAAACTTACTTTTTGTTAATCAAAGTGTTTAAAGAAACTGTTTTTTAAATAATATACTAACAGCATCGAATCAAACGAATAAAAAGTAAATTTAAAACTTCTGAAGAAAAATTGCTTTTATGTTTCACAGAAGTTTAAGGACAGTTCTAAAGGAAATTAAAGCAGATTGAAACGATCGAAAGCTAAAGAACGTCTAAGAAAACTTGCTTTTTTATGTCTAAATACCTTGCACAGAAAAAGATATCTTATTCGGATATCAAATTTCAAAGCGAAGAAAAGTAGTATTATTATTTTTAAGAAAAATTTTATTCTTTATGTTTCGGTCGAATGTGTTAATAATTGCTCTTCTTGATTTCTTTCAAATAATCATTGTATAGTCAATTTTTTTGTTTCCAACTCGTCTGACGGAACGAACTAGAAATCGACGATCGAGAGTTATCAATTGGTACTTAGGGTCGATCGTAGATCGAGAACTTTTTCGTTTCGTATTATTCAATTTTAAATGCATCGAAAAGTCGATGTATGTTTTCATATCATTGTTTTACCATCTGCATGAACTTATAAATATCATACTAATAAACGTCAATTTTTTACAGCTATATATACATATTAAACTTTTTCAAACAGTTTCGAAGGACTACTTTACTTCTACCGGTAATGTTTTTAGGTAGAAAAGCAATGTTCTAACGAATTTCTTTATGCATTTAAAATTGAATCGTCGAAAATCACAAAACAAAATTTAAAAAAGGAAGAAGAGAAAGCCAGCAATGTTTTTATATATGCATTTTTTATGACATGTGCATTTCTCATGCATTAGAAAAAACGCATTTTTAACCTCCTTTTGTAAAGATTTAAACAAAGAAAAGAATTTAAAGCAGGCAAACGACTTTATATGTACTTGCGATGTTCCCTGTTACCTTGAGATATTCATTATTTGATTACACAGATAAATATTCTTAAAGGTATTTACAACCCGGAATGAAAGATAAAAGGAGGTTAATGAGCGATCATATGTATTACACGTACATATGTATACGTATACAGAGTATCGTAAAGTATGGGGTATTTGGTAAACAAGTCTTATACCGAAAAAAATTATTATAAAAAAATTGAATGATACTACTTGATCAATTTATTTTCTACGGATTTACTTCATTCTTCAATTAAACATAAAAAAAAGCTTAATAGATATGTATTTTTTGCGATAAAAGTACCTAATATATAACGTGTACTATCAATTTCGATATTGAAAACAACTAGATTACTTCGTAACTGATGCTGGAGCAAAAACAAAATATACTTTGTACAAAAATATTATTTCCTAAGTGCAACATACTTTATTGCATACTTTATATATATGTCCGGAATATTCTATTTTTTGATATGGCAAAGTGATTGGTGTCTGGACGAAACCGGCCTGTTTTTTACATTAAACAACTTTCTAGTGATTTTTTAGGCGGGCTTTTCAAATTCGCAATTGAACTGCCACTTCACACCATCGTGGACTATTTTCTCCACATAATGATGATGAATTAAATTTGAAAATCTTTTGATTAAATTAATAAACTTATACACATTTTCGACGAATTTACTTAATAAGAAATAAATTATAATTTCATACGTAAAAAGAATCATTGTATTCAATTATATCTATTGAATAGAAATGTCGACGATGTGTGAGTAGAATACAAAAATGAAATGTAAAAGGATACATATACATATTTGTACTTTTTTTAGGTCTGGAAACATAGGTGAAAGCTCTGAACCTCAGGATCTTTTATAAAGTATAGAAAGCTTGAATACCGAACACTGAAACGTCGACAACCTTTTCATCAAATGCATTTCTTTTTGATGGAAATTTGGATGATTGTAAAAAATATACATCTTTAATTGTGCAAAATCACACCACAATAATAATAATTATTATTTTTATTATAAATAATGAATAGAGATATAACAAATAAATAATGTAAAAGGAATTCAATCAACATAACAATTATACTAAAATATCTCCAATATAGCCATAATAAAAATTTTGTTAATTTTTCCTTTATTTCCTTTTTCAATTATTGAAATGAATTTACAATACTTAGTAAAAACAGAATTTTATTTCTTATTCTTAATATACTCATATATATATATATATACATATATATATATATATGTATATATATATATCTATATGTATATCTTCTAAAAATACCAAATTTTCTGATATTCCGTTATCAAAGATGTTTAAGTAATACATTCAACATTTTGAAAAGAATTAATATTTCAAGATAGACTCTTATTATCTTATTTGTTTCTAATTTGAGTGTAAATTTAATATAGAATTAGTAGGAGAAATTATAATATGTATATACTTTTTAAATTGAAAATTTGTTTATATCAAATTATTTATCTAAGATAACAAATTATTAAAAAAATTTATATATAAAAATAAACTAAAAACTCAATAACATATTTTTTATAAACCATCCAAAATTTCTCTGAAGGAAAAGGAAATCTAGACCACCTAATGTTATCTGTGAATTGCTGTGAATTTGTGTAAATAAGCACAGAAAATAATTTTCAACTGTGGTGCATTTTATTTAAGCAATTAACTTTGGAATTGGAAATGTTATCTCTATTTAAGAGTATGAATCCCAATAGGGTTGAAACAGATAAGTATGGAAAAAATAAATTAACTGGAAGAGTAAAAAATGGGAGACAGCGATAATAGGATTTGACCAGCTAAATAATGAATCTTTTTGATACATTTTATATAGGTATAAATCAAATATTAATAACACTTAATTATGTTAAAGAGAAAGCATAATAAATGCTGAAAACTGAGAATAATAAGAAAGTGTTATGGTCAGTGATTTTCAATCGGTTATTTAATTAATGATTGGTATATTATTTCTTTATAATTTTATATTATTATTAGCATCCTTTTAAAAAACTGTAATTTAAAAAATTAGTTGAATTTCAGAGAAATTTGTTGATATAAGAGCATCGAATATTTAATTATGTAATATATTTGTTATTATTGCTTAATACATTTTTTAAATTAACATACATGAAAGATATGAAAAGAATGTTATAAACACACAAATTTTTGAATAATAGAATTTTTTTTAAGCTAGGAAACTAATTCTTTAAATTAATAGTTCTTTAAACTATTTACACATGATTTTGAAGTTTTATAATAATAGATGATTTTAATTTTGTGTAATATATAAAAAGCAAATGAGATTTATATATTATATATTAACATTATTAAGAAACGTTTGTTCCATTTAGTATCCATATTTTTACGAAGATGAAGACTTTTATAAGAAATATTCACCTTCGTTTGACTTTTTTTATTCAAATAAATATGTTAAATTATTTATATCGGATAGACAGCAGATGAAATAGTTTCAACGGTTTTAGATTAAATGATTTTGTTAAATTTTGTTTGCAAATTAATTAATACAATCTTGTATAATAGTTTCTAGTTATATGCCATATATTATTTTGAATATTGGCATTTTGAACATTATCCCATATAAACAATTTGTTTTGATAACATTTTCATGTAGTATGGAAGAACGCTGTATCTTCAAGTTGAAGAAAACATTAATGTTATTTTCATTCATTTTGTATCTCTTACAACTATAAAAATTATTGTACATTGAGATGCTAACTATAATTAATGTAAGTTCTTGTTTTTCTTCCTCTTTTTGAATACTTGTTATTTAAAAACTATATAGGAATTCATTCATATATATCTCATATCTGTATTATCTTTAACATAACAAAATTATTTGTATGAATAAATTAACATAACACACCTTTCATATTATCAAATATTAAGTTTGCATTAACACTAAAAAAACGCAGATTGAACATCACTGAGCCAATGACATTGATGCTTCATTTTATTATTAAAGGTCAATTTCCCTGTAGTTCTTTCAGTTGCCGTACTAATCCTGGACTTGCTAAATCCAGAGGCGTTTTCTTTTGTTTATTCATCAGTGTTGTGGTAGCACCATTTTTCACTAACAACTTAGCTTCATCAACACGATTTTCCTCGCATGCTAAATGTAATGCACTATTGCCATCAACATCTTTACTATCTAGAAAAAAAAGTTTCCTAGGTAAAATATATACATCATAGAACTAATATTTATAACTCATACAAATTATTATCTAATAATTCAAAAAATAAATTTAATTACATTTACTTAAAAACCACAACATCTAAATTGATGTTCAGAGAAATGTAGAATAATAATCTTCATAATTGTTAAGAAATTAAGCTGTTGAAAGCTTACTATTTTTAGATGAAAACATCTATTTAAAGATTATTAGAAAATTAGATGAAATAGGTATTGATTAAACAAAGATTTTAATATAAAAATCTACCGATATCTAAATTTCGTCCATATTCTATGAGAAGTTTCACAATAGCAATATTGCCCTTAGATGCGGCTCTATGTAGTGGTGTAGCACCACGTTTGTCGGTAATATTAATATAAGCATCTTTTTCTAGTAATGCAACACAAATAGATTTCCAGTTTTTTGATGCCGCATATTGCAATGCTGAATGGCCTTCTTGAGTTTTGGCATTAACATTTGCACCTTCATTTAGTAAGGTATTAACAACTTTCTCACGACCAGCTGATGCTGCCAAAATTAATGGTGTCATATCCATCTAAACAACACAATTAAAATATTTAATTAATTTAACATGATGCAATTAAGCAGTAGATGATTCCTCATGTAAAAATGAGTTGATGCTAGGTGCTACCCTACAATATTTTTATAAGCCTTTGGACAACATTAGAACTTGAAAAACTAGAAATAAGTAGTAGTAAAAATAAGTAGTGTAGTTTTGAATAATATCTAGTTTTTAATGTTTCTAAACTATTACTTATGATATATTTGATATGAAATTGATTTTTTAGGTTTTCTTTTTGAAGTAAAATTACATTATCAATAGAGTTAGTAATTTATTCTAAATTGTTTATAAATACAAACAGGAACTAACAATAGTTAGATTAGATGAATAAAGAAAGCTGTATTTAACATATGTCAGCCTACCTTACAATTTTTTTTAAAGAGATAAGACGAATTTTATCTTATATTTTTAACTTTGCATGAAGAAACTTTTTTTTTAGTTATACTATAATTTCATGTATTTTCTATATAATACAAAATATTATATTCTATTATTACTATATTTTATGATATGAAGCGATATTTCATAAGTGAAATTATTGCTAAAATATTTGCTTACATTCCTAAATGTTAATTCAGACTAGATAATAATAATAGTCGCAAAATACTTATGTGGCAAATAATCTCTCATTTAAGGCCTAAGGTATAAAAGACAACAAATATTAGTCGTGCTTGTAGATTTTAAAGTATCAAATTTGCATCTGATGTCTCATGTATATACACATTGATATGTAGCATAAATTTTAATCTTTCAAATTGTATTCAGAGATCTTCTTATAATATCTTTTGAGTTATAAAATGAATCTTGCTATTAATTAAAATCTAAACAATCTAAATTCAAATAATGCCTAAAATATGTCCTCATCACAAAGGATTATATAAAAAGATAATATAAAGATCTAGAAATTGTATGACTGTTTCTATAAATATGTAATTACTTATTATTAACCATTTCATAGTGTATTACGTGAAAGATTCAGGCTAATTAAATGTAGTATTATACATTTCATGTCTTAAATATCATCATATATACATATGTACATAAAACAATTATTAATAGGTATTTATTTCTCATACTAAGTTGAAAATGTGCATTTTTTGTATCTGACATTAGAAAAGCAAGAAATCTTGATAATAAAAAAATAATTATTTTCTAAATCATTATCTCTTTGTACTTTTATTACATTATCAAAAGTTTAATATATAAAAATTTATTTCAAGGTATGCTATTCAAAACAGTGTTCTTCACAAATTTCAATTTAACAAAAAAAGTTACATATGGTAGACAAAATGTTGACTTCATAAATAAGTTCAATGACCTAAAATTTATATCTTCTTCTTATGAAATAACTGTGGTGTAAACAAATATTATTTTACAAAATAATACAAGATTAATATCTGTCGATTTTTGTTATTTTTCATAATAATATACATAATAATATACATGATCAATATCTGTTAATTTCTATCATTTTTCACTTTTCGAAAATACGATAACATGTATCATAAATTACAAATTATGTATAGTAGTTTAGATTTATATAAATTGCGTATCACTAAAATTCACAGAAAAGAAGAGATAAAGGCAATTATAAATATAAAACAAGAGTATAAGCTTCATTACTTAATAGTGTAAATATTAATTTTAAACGACCAAAATTTTATTTCATAGAAACATATTTTTTTGTTTATATTGTTTTTAACTGTTTGAGCTCCAAGCAGCGCGATCGTGCTGTTTAGATTTTGTGTCAAAGAGTCCCATGCTGACGGTATTTTGTATCTCATTGTTATCTTCTCCATACTTTTAATTGAACAAAACTTGGAATATTTATAAACTAATAGTACGCATACATAATAATACAGATAAGTAATAAATATGACGAGCGCTATTGTGTTGTTTGGGATTTTTTCACTCTATTTTTTCAATGACCCCTAGGATTCAAACGGTTAAATATGTTTTTATGTAATAAATCATAACATTAACACTTTATATATAAAAATAATATATATATGTTATTATATATATTATATACTATATATTTATTGTATATACTAGGAAATAACATATTCAATGAAATTGAAAACAATATTTTAGTTCCTATAAGATATCATATATCAAATTTAAACGACTTTAAAATGCTTTTCACATAGTAAGTTTAAGAAATCCCTCAACAATTCAATAGTTTAGTTTAGTTTATTACTTTTCTACTGAAAACAATTCAGTAGAAAATCTGCTTTAGGTAAATATTGCCTATTATATATACTATTATATGTAACATACTAATAAGTAAATATATATCGTGATTTATTTAGAAATAATAGATAGTTAAAATAAATGTTAGGTAACTCTGAATAAAACTAGTAAGATATGAGAAAGCATATTTTGCAGTTTACCATAAAATTATATGACAAATTACTTACTAATGGCTTATTTTACTTACATCATCAGTAGGATCTACCGGTACATCAAGAGATAATAAATATCTTACTAAGTCATCGTGTCCTCCAAGTGCTGCCCAATGTATTAACATTCGACTATTCTGAAGAAATAAATTTGGCTAATAACATAACCTTAAAAAATATTTCATATAAACAACGATGCACTTACACCATCTTTAGCTGTTTTTAATCTTTCATTTTCATTTAATAAATTTTTAACGTCTGTGGTTTTGCCGCGGTAGGCCATATCATATACCGAATTTTCAGACATTTTTGCTGTTTTCTATCTAGCATATAGCACACGACTGATGTTTATGTTTGATTTTAAGTATTAACAAAGAAGCAATGAGAGTCCTCCCATCCATTGCTTAGTTGTTTCACAATGCAGGTGCTGCACCATACAGCCAAGTGTTGTACCACATTAGTATGTATAAGAACCTATAAAATTAGGGTACAGACGAAATATGAGGGTAGACCAATCATGCAATATATTTTTTTGGCCCGAAATCCTGAAACTAGAGCCCTACTACCATTGACTAAAAATAGGATATTCTTGTATTGCTGTATGCTCATCTATGTTATTACCATATTCGTGTCACTCCCAACATTACCAACAGAATACAAAACAGATTGTACCGCTTACTGTAGTAAGGATTACAAATTGTCACATGAACGATACCCACTTTAAAAAGATAAAAATCTACGAAATAATTTGCAATCTAAGATTATTTGGAACAATAGTAAGATACAGGCAAAGAGATAAGTAGGTTAAATTTCCAATTTTCTGGTTGTTTTTAATTAGTTTCCACAATTAGTTAATTACTTTGTTTGCAATTAATTAACTAATCTCTTTCTCTTTGCTTGTTTTATTTCACAATAGTAGTTAGTTAATATAAGCTAGTATTAGATACAATGAAACATCAAAAAGGTAAAAGGAAACATTATAATTTAAACAAGTGCAATTTTTCTAATTCCAATAATTGAAAACATCCAATAACACTCAATGTTTCAAAGAATGGAATTAGAACAAATCAATTACCAAATATATTAAATGTTATTCTAGATGTTTTACACAGCACAGGTTAGAAACTTAGAGCTATTGTTTCCAATCAAAATACAAGTAATTAAAGAATGACAAAAAGACGGGTTAATATTCAAAATCCTTATTTTATTAGAAATAAAAAAATTCACTTTTTATTCGATTATTTACATTTGCTTAAAACCGCCAAGAATAATTGTTATAGAATTTAGAACGAAATGAAATTACAAGAGCATTTTACAAATTAACCGAAAAACAAAAAGCCAGGTGATTTTGATAAAATGAAATGTAAGCCCGAATTCCAAGTATTCAACAAAAGAGTTTCTTTTACTTTGTTCACTGCATGTTCAACTAATTGTATAAAACCGAGCATCATACCAGCTTTTTCGAAACCTTCAATAACTTGTTTGATAATTTAAATAGCAAATCTCCTCGTGATGTATATCAACACAATTACGGAGTATGCCTAATGTTTAGGTTATATAGTGGTTAGTAATGATATCTTCTGGATTAAAAACTCAGCCTCGTTTCTTAAGATTGCAAGAATTAGTAAATGTCATTGTAAGCTTTGCCATGATTTAAAAAAGAAAAATGTAATTTTTTTAATGATTTCTCACTTCAATACAGATATTTTAAAAAATTTTGTTTCAATTCCTAGAATGCACGGTGACACATACAATCGGAATCCTTCTGTAGAAGCAGTGCGCCCCACCATCAGAAAAAATGGTGTTGAATTTGAATAGTAATTCTTATAACAATAATTGTCAACCTGATTGTGACGCAACTTTATTAGAAGAGGATATAATCTTGTCCCAATTCATTACGTCCACGTCAGACGATGTTCCATTAAATAAAATGGAAAAAGAGAACATTGACATCGAAAGTGAAAATATACAATTAGAAATTGACAATAAATTAGCAGTATTGTCGATGTCAACGTGCTCTTTAAAGATGTGCGTTATAGAATATCTCGTCGGATATATTGTCAAAAAAGCACTGAGATATTTAAATAGTAATAAATATAACAATAAAAATCTATATAATAATAAATATAATAATAAACATCTAAATAATAATAAATCGGTGCTTTAATTATTTTGTTGGTAAAAGTAGAGAACATCCGCGTGATGAACAAACAGTAATAGCCCTTCGCGCATATGTTGTTAGTGATGCGATTACTTTCGAACATTTATTAGTGCCATCTAATAACTTTTATAACATTTTCAAAGTTAGAAATGCTATATTCGATTATTTTTATCCGGCACTATGCAGTGAAACGTCTATTTTGGATAAATTATTTCGGATTGTATCTAAAGCTATAAATAAAATATATCTAAATTGATTTATCTAAAACGAATGTGCTGTACATCGGAAAGATATGGTCTATTTAACTCTACAAACAAAATTCGTAAGGATTCGGTTTGGTTAGGTCGGCAGCTGAGATGTTCTACAGGCATTATAGAGCAATTCTAGATTACGAAATTTATGAAATCTATAATATATCCTTCTATATATACATATGCGTGGTTTTTTTATGTGTCACGGTGAAATAAGTAACTATAACGCATGAAGAGTTTTAGACTGCTGATATTTATGCAAAATTATAGTTTTATAAAATTCTTCGTCTTTATACTTCGTACATTCTTGAATATGTAACATACTTTGCATATTTTTGTATATTTGTATTTATCATAATTGCAGAAATATCCGTAATCTAGTTTTTATGCCTAGTACCAACTTAGAAACAATTTCTAATACGTATTTCTAATAAGTATAAGTGTATATATTTACGTTTCGTTCAAATTTTAACTTTTTCAGGATTTACTAAATTGACTTTTATTTTACTCTTTGTTTTAGTTTCACTTTTTATATTTTCTTACACAGATTATGATAGCTGAATCTTATCGTCAGATGTAGCTACTAAATTTTAAAAAGGTTTAAGTTAGGATATGTATATATGTGTATGTAGATAAATTCATAAATCAGTTTTTTTTTATTTATACATTAATGTATGGATTATTATTATAGAAACGTTGGATGTATTCTGGGATTATTAAGCCGTTTTTTATGCCTGTTAACATTATTACATTATTCAGCACATATATATGGTATATGTATTTATATATGTATATATATACATATTTGAATATGTGGTAATAGAACTAAAATGAAAGGAAGGCATTAAAATGAATAAAAATGTCCTCTTTCTATATTAATAACAAGCATAGCTACTTATTCACGCATCAATCCATTGATTTATTATCGTTTGAAATACAAGACTTTCTTTCCTTTTTTAAAAAAATATAATAAACAATTTCTTTTTCTTAAGCAACGAAGTTTAATTATTGCGCGATTATATTATTCTCATATTTGTCTATTTCATATAGAAAAGTATGAACTTCTTCGTCGAACCCTACAATGAAATAGGCTTTTGTAGCGTAGAACAACAGCGAATATACCTTGTTTGCGGTAGAATTAAATAGGTTATTGTATATGTTAGCGTAGAATTAAACAGGGCAGATTTCTAGCTTTATAAGTTCTTATATATGCTAACGTGGAAGGCCTTCAACATTTAACCGCATGGTGCAGCACTAGTCCGGGAACAACTAAAGCGTGAGCACTCTCATTTCCTCTCTATCTCTACTATTGTTAATGTAGAAACACGTACATAATTAAAAACTTGGTGATTAATATACTCCTCTTCATTACCAGAAATTGTGAATTTTTATGTGGTTATTTCAATATATGAACTAAGTTTATTGCTATAAACATTTAACTTAAAAAATATCCTTTTGGTAAAAATTACTGTAATGTGATAAATTTATGTATTTATCTTATTCGCTTGTGTATTTATACATGTTCCTACATAAAACTTGTAATTAAAATCTTTATTTATACTGTATCACAAACATTAAAGTATATAAAGCTTATTTCAATGGCAATACCTTCACCGGATCCAAAATATGTTTTCCGGGGTGATATGGATTGTGTGAATTGTATTCTTTTTCAAATGGCGCCTAATGTGGAAAATCTCTATGCAGGCACTGCTGAAGGCAATGTTCATATCTGGGATTTAAATGTAAATAAAATACTTTGATACTTTTCTCACACTTTATCAAATGACTTTCTAAATTTGCTATAGCTTGAAACAACACAGATATAGATACTATGACATAAATGTATAGGTAATAGGATAAAGTTTCTCTGATATTTTTGTAATGCAGCTTCTTCGTGTTAAAGACAAACAGAGAACTGTACCAAATTAAATCAGAAGAAGATTCTTGTTTAAATTTGCAAAACTTAAGAAATGATACCTTGCTTGTACAACACAAATGTGGTTTAATGAAAATATATAAGAAAAGAGAAACTCAGTGGACTGCATATAAATCCATTAATATATATTGTCATTTTTGCAGGTATATATGTATACATAAAATATTAAATGTAATATTTTATGGAAAATTAGTTACATTTACTTGATATATATTCTACTTATTGTATAAAATAAATTATTAATAAAATATCTGTAACAGGTTTAAAATATTTTCTGAAAATGAAATATTCGTGCCGGTTAAAGAATCCACTGTTGGAATATTGTCTTTAAATACTTTTAGTGTAGAATTGAAATTGAATTCTTGCAATTTCAAGAAATTGGGAGAAGTAATGGCTATCAAACCATTAAAAAATGAAAAATTAGTTTTAGTTGCTTATGAAGCAGGAGAGTTAATCTTATGGGATGTTCGACAAAGTAAAGTATTAAGTTCTTTAACAGTAGAGACATGTCCAATGGCTTTAGACTTTGATACTACTTTATCAAAGGGTGCTATTGCTGGTCCTACTAATAATATACAGGTACAAATTAAGAAATAAGCATAAAATATATAAGTAATTGAATTGGAAATATATTTATTTTCATTGAACACTTTCATAAATAGAAGGCTAACTAAGATTGGTTTTTCTTATATTAATATAAATTTTACATTTTTAGATATTTAGTTTATCAGTTGATCATTTACTGCATAATAAGAACAAAATAACAATGACAAATCCTGGCACTTCTATAATTACAATTAGACCTGATGCTAAAATTATGGCAGTAGGAGGATGGGACAGTCGAATTAGACTATATTCTTGGAAAACTTTGAAACCATTAGCTGTTTTAAATCAACATAAGGATACTGTACATGATATTAGTTATTCTATAGAAAGAATAAAAGCATATGATAATAAATTTATAATGGCCACAGCTGCAAAAGATGGATACATAGCATTATGGGACATTTACAATTGAATCTTATCACAAAATGAAAAACTATTATTGTAAGTTAAACAAAAACATTTTCAAGTAATAAAAAAATCTAGTTTAATATATATAAAATTACTACTATTATTTGCTCATTGTAATGAGACTTACAGCCCAGTACAATCTCCATTGCAGATGTATATTTAATAATAACATTTTAGGTCACCTCAAAGATTTATTTCGTTTCTTTATTGTGAAGCCCAAGAAAGACAGAGATAGAGAACTCTCCGAACCGCTCGGTATTGGACGGACTTGGAAAAAGTCAGGCGGTCTTGAGCCGATACTTACGACATACAAATTAGAGTAACTCTACCCTTCGGCTCTTTTCGTCTCGATCGAGATCGTTCAACTTTATCTAAGTCTGTCTGAAGTCGTAATTTTCTATACTCATACACACTCAGTAAATACAAAATTTCTTTAAACGATTTGGTTTGCTAGCTATCGCGGCTATTCCATAGAACTGATTGCGCGAAACAATTCCCGGTGTTACCTATGACTCGTACCAACGATGACACAATTATTAATAAGTAGCCGAAATAAGAAAAACACACAGCTTTTATATTTTTTACTTCTTTGTTATGAGATAGTTTCAGTTGGATTGTCGAAAATCTTATGAACAAAATGATACCTATAATGACTATATTGAAAGTGGTATTTGAAAATAATGGCTGACTACAATACAGGAGAAGCAGGATTGACCGACGAGCAGGTGGCCCAGATGCGAACATCTGAGCTAAAAGACGAACTGAGAAGACGACGGCTGAGACTAGCGGGCAGAAAACGCGAGCTGGTAGAACGATTGCTTGCTGCGTTACGCATAGAACGGGAACACGGTGCACGAGAAGACGATCCAGAGGATGACAACGACGACGATGAGATTGGCGTGGTTGGGGACCGTTTGGACGTTAACGGCCCAGGAAAGCGCAATCTCAATAGTGAAGACGACGGAGTTCGTGTACCTCCAGTGCTAAGACGATCGAGGCAAGACGAGCCTAGGTGCATGCTGTTAACGTTCAGAGACGTAGAGGACTCGCTAGAGAAGTTCAGCGGGGACGGTCTGCCGAGTGTAAGTCGATGGATCGAGGACTTCGAAGAAATGGCAAAAGTGTGTGGGTGGTCAGACATCCACATGGTAGCTTTCGCTAAGAAACTGCTCACGGGCTCCGCTCAATCCGTCGTGAAGCGAGAACGATGCACGAAGTCCTGGATAAAGCTAAGGGAGGCGTTAAAGGATGAGTTCGAAGACGCAGTAAGTGACCAACAGATACACCAGGAGTTAGCAAATAGAATGAAGAGACCAGATGAGAGTCTGCAACAGTACATGAACAGTATGCGTGAGATTGCGAGACAGGGAACAGTCGATATACCGTCGCAAATCAGCTATATCATTCAAGGCATCCCCGACGAGGTCGCGAACAAGGCCGTGTTGTATGGAGCCAAGAACATGCAACCACTGAAAGAACGCCTGAAGCAGTATGAAGCAATGAGGTGGGACATGAAGGCGAAGACAAAGTTTGGGGGACGCAAGGAGGATAAAGGAAAACGATCGGAAGTGCGAAGCCAGCCGAGGCCAACAGCGAGTGATAAGAGAAGATGTTTCAATTGTGGCAGTGCGGATCGCTTAAGTGCTAAGTGTCCGGAGAAAGGAAAAGGTATGAAGTGTTTCAAATGCAACGAGTTTGGACATGTGGCGGCGAATTGTACAGCGCGACAAGTAAAGACTTACGTAATCTCAAGACCGGAGAGGAAAAAGTACTTGAAGGACGTGTCGATAGATGGCTGCAGGTTTGCCTCGTTAGTGGATACAGGTAGTGACCTCACGTTTATACGATCGGATGAGTATGCGAGGTTAGGATCACCACCTCTGGGAAACTGCAAACTTAGGTTTGATGGTTTTGGTTCCGCTGGCAATAGTACCTGGGGCGAGTTTACATGACGGTCGATGGGTACGAATTTACTGTCACCCTGCATGTTTTCTCGAATGAGGTAATGACAAGACACAGCCTGCTGTTAGGTACTGATTTCTTAGACCAGGTAGAGTTGCGAGTCAAACGGGGCGAGGTGACCTTTTTACGACTCGACAGTCAGACTGACAGTCACGAGGACGCGCCGGATGTACTGAGGGTAAACGCGATAGAACAAACCAACGAGATAGACTTGTCGCATGTACGAGAACCTCATTACCGTGAAGCCATTCGCGATATTATTAAAGGGTATAGGCCGGAGAAGAAGCGAGACGTCGGGATAACCGCAAAAATAGTTCTGAAGAGCGACAAACCCGTAGCACGAAGACCGCGAAGACTGGCGCCGTCGGAAAGAAAGGAAGTAGACGATTTGATGGAAGCGTGGACAAACGAGGGCGTCATCAAACCATCAGACTCGGAGTATGCGAGTCCGATAGTGGTAGTCCGAAAGAAAGATGGCTCCATCAGGGTTTGCGTCGATTTTCGTGAGCTTAACGAACTCATTGAGTGTCCACATTTTCGTTGCCTTTAATTGAAGACATTTTAGATGCGTTGCAGGGCGCCCAGCTTTTTACGACGATAGATCTAAAAAATGGGGTTTTCCACGTAAGTCTAGACAAAGATAGCCAGAAGTATACTTCTTTTGTTACGCCAACGGGGCAATACGAATTTCTGAAGTTGCCGTTCGGTCTGAAAATTTCCCCTATTGTCTTCCAAAAGTATATATTGAAGATTTACAAAGAACTGATGGATAAGGGTATTGTCATCGTGTACATGGACGATATCATTATCCTTGCAAAGAATTTAGAGGAGGCATGGGAACGCTTGCAGATGGTCATAGAATTAACTAGGCAGTATGGGCTAGTCATAAATTGGAAGAGATGTCGTTTTATGCAGAAGGAAATCGAGTATTTGGGGCACATAATCTCGGAAAACACCATAAAGCCGTCCGCTTATAAAACCAAGGCCGTTGCAAACTTTCCCAAGCCAACATCGGTTAGAAAGGTCCAGAGTTTCTTGGGACTTATGGGATATTTCCGAAAATTCCTTAGAGGCTACGCGAAGATTGCCAAACCCTTAACCGATCTGTTGAAAAGGGAGATAGACTTCAGGTTCGGGGATCGGAAATCAGAAGCTTTCGAAACTTTGGAAGCAGCGCTTACCAGCGGGCCTGTGTTAACACTTTATAGAATAGGCGCAGAGACCGAGTTGCATACGGACGCCTCCGCAGAGGGTGACGGAACAATATTAATGCCACTAGATCTAAACGACGGACAATTCCATCCGGTCTACTTTGCCAGTGGGAAAACAACTCCCGCGGAAGCGGAGTACACCAGCTACGAACTAGAGGTGCCAGCAATAGTAAAAACGTTGAAAAGGTTCAGGGTATATCTGTTAAGTGTGCCGTTTACTATTGTTACGGATTGTCAAGCATTCGCCATGACGATGAGAAAGAAAGACTTGTGTGTGCGTGTGGCTAGATGGGCCTTGTTACTGGGCGAGTTTAAGTATCAGGTGTGTCATCGGCCGGGGAAAAGTATGCAGCACGTGGATGCTCTGAGTAGGAACCCCCTGCTGAGCACTATGTATGTAACAGAGAGCGAAGACGGGCTGATTGCACGGTTGAGAAGGGCACAGAACAAGGACATTGAAGTCCGTAGGATTTTGGACGCCGCAACGTGCAGTCAGGCCGATGGGTATGTAATAAGAAACAATATGTTGTATAAGGAGTGTGTGGCGGATCGGTATCAACAGGACGCCGACAGGTCGAGGCATCAACGCGGCGCAACACCTCCCGGGCGATCCGCGGGTACCAACCGCCAACACTAGAGGGCTACGACGACAACGAGTCTGTCTATCTCGCTAGCGGTCGAATATACGAGCGATTGATAGAAATACCGCACCTAGCGAGACTCCCTCTACGTCTAAGGCAGGGACTACCGGGCATAGCCTTACTGACGAGTCCACCGGTAGTCCCGGGACGAAACGCACTCTCTCACTCTCTTTTCATCCGCCTCATTGGTGACCACCGACAACGAACACGCACCTTCGGTGAAGGAGTCAGGAAAGGAGCCAACCACCGACGACGACCAAGCCAGGAAGTGAATGGTAGCCATTGCAATAGTTCATGGGCATCACCTCCAGCAGCACGTCAGAGGCGACAACCACCTCGTCCCCACGACGATCAGCCTTCCATCATCGACGACGAGCCATTCCCTCTAACTTGTATCGCGCTATATAGCTTTGGGGTCACGCTATAGCGCTAGGGGGAGGCTGTGTGGCGGATCGGTATCAACAGGACGCCGACAGGTCGAGGCATCAACGCGGCGCAGCACCTTCCGGGCGATCCGCGGGTACCAACCGCCAACACTAGAGGGCTACGACGACAACGAGTCTGTCTGTCTAACTCGCTAGCGGGTTGAATATACGAGCGATTGATAGAAATACCGCACCTAGCGAGACTCCCTCTACGTCTAAGGCAGGGACTACCGGGCATAGCCTTACTGACGAGTCCACCGGCAGTCCCAGGACGAAACGCACTCTCTCACTCTCCTTCCATCAGCCTCAAGTGTAAGGACGATGTGCTAATAGTAGTACCGAAGGCGATGCAGGTTCAAGTAGTCAGGCAAGCGTACGAGCGTGGGCATTTCGGGGTCACCAAAACAGAGGCTATGGTAAAAAAGGACTCCTGGTTCAAGGGACTACGCGAAAAGGTCGAACACGTGGTATCCAACTGTCTTAACTGTATCCTAGCCGAACGAAAATTAGATAAGCAAGAGGGATATCTTAATCCGCTGGACAAAGGCGACACGCCGTTAGATACTTACCATATTGACCATGTGGGCCCCATGACAGCTACAAAGAAGCAAGCGGCTATTTTTGGGAACCCACGACGAATCATCTCCGATCGGGGAACAGCGTTCACATCCAACGCTTTCCGAGAGTATTGCGAAGGAGAAAATATAAAGCATTTATTAATCACGACGGGGGCGCCGAGGGGGAACGGGCAGGTAGAGAGGGTAAACAGGACTCTCATACCCATTACTAACTAAACTGACTGCCCCTAAACTCGATGATTGGTATAAACATATCGACCAGGTTCAGAAATACTTGAATTCCACCGTAAACAGAAGTACGGGGAAAACTCCTCTCCAGCTACTGGTCGGGGTCGAAATGCAAGTCAAGGAAGATGCGCAAGTTAGAAAGCCTGATTGACGAAGAGTGGGCCGCGAGGTTCGAAGAACAACGCCGCGAGCTACGTGAGGACGCGAAAAGGAAGATCGCCGCAACTCAAGAGGAGAATCGGCGAAATTATAATAAAAAAAGAAAGAGTGCGAAGCAGTACCAAAGGGGGGACCTTGTCGCCATAAAGAGAACACAGTTCGGCGCAGGGTTAAAACTCGGGGGCAGATTTTTGGGTCCGTACCGGATAGTGCGAGCCATGCGAAATGACCGCTACACCGTGGAGAAAGTAGGAGAGTATGAGGGACCCGCGCACACCTCGACGACTGCCGATTTCATGAAACCGTGGGTCCTGAACGCCGAAGATGACGCATCCGACGATAGCGAGAATGAACACAACATCTGAGGGCAAATGTTACTGCAGGATGGCCGAGTGTAGTATCGGGGAGAAGGGCCTAAGAAACGTCGAGCTAACTGCAGACAATGTCGCGAGAGCCGAGGCGCTGTCGGCTCCATCAATGCGTTATCGGGTCCTTCAAATAAATAGCTTCGCCGAAAAGACCTACGTGACCCTGGCTACGAGCGTCTGCGGAACACGCGTGCGGTGGGCCTAGCAAAAGACACAAGAATGCTACAACGGCCAGAGAGTTAGTCGAGAAGCAGAGTGCGAGTTGAGCGGACGCAGAGTGTGCATCGACGTGCGACGATATTGTAGTCCTCTTGTTGTTGAATATCACTTATTAAAATACATTAAACTTTGAGCCTACCATCATTACTTGTCCTTACTCTAAGAATCCATCAGTTACTACATAGATTTCCATTGTGCCCCTGTTTCTCCATCCATTACTTTATTCCTTTCTGTCCCGTCTACTAATCTCTTGTTTATAACTTTTCCAGTATCTTTCCTATGCAATCCAGCGTCCATAACGGTCCAGCGTCTTCAGGAGCCCGTCATACACAAGGTTCCACAACAGCGGTCCTAAAACCGACCCCTGCGGAACCCCCGCGTACACGTTCCTCCTTACAACGCCATCCCGACAGTGTACGACAATCTTCCTCTCGACCAGGTAATCCCAAATCAGCTCCTGCAGTCTTCCTGGTAGCTGCCTTCTTCTAATTTCCTCTCTTATCTTCCCCCAGCTCAGGATATTGAAGGCGTTCTTCACGTCCAAGGCGACCAGAACGCACACCAGACCCTTCCTTCTACATTACTTGGCAATCGCAACCGTCCTATCAAGGGCTTCCAGAGTTCCTCTCCTTCTCCTGAAGCCGTATTGATCCTTGTGGAAGGAATCCCTACCGATGCTCCTCTCAATAAGCATCTTAAGTGTGTGCTCCCAAACTTTGCTCAATGCCGGCAGTATGCTGATCGGTCTATACGACGATGAAATCAGCGGGTCTCTGGCTGGCTTGGGTATAAGGACAACCCTAGCCACCTTCCATACCGCCGGTATTCTTCCTGTATTATTTATTTCGTTGAGCACATCCAGGAGCACTCCCGTCCGTTGTTCCGCGACTATTCTTATAATTCCTCCTGAAATCCCCTCCACGCCAACAGCTTTCCTGGGATCACACTTACCGACGGCTATCTTCAAATCTTCTTTGCCGATGTCCAGGTCCACTTCTCCGTCGGCTGTCCCAGGTAGGATCTGTAATTCTTGGTACATCTCCGGCCGCGATTCCTGTCTGGTGACGAAAAGGTTTTCCAGGATCCCTACCACCCTGTCCCTCCCAAGGGGCTCAGCTGGTATCGTCCGTATCATTTTTGCTAACTAACTAACTTTGGTCTGAAGGACCTTAACTATGAAAATGCCAAGACCCATGCTGGGTCCTTAAGACTATTGATAGTACGCGCCAAGGATGGCTACCATCTTGCCCGCGGTGTGTGGCATGGTCTCTGATGTGGACTGATGTTACACTTTCTTTTTAATAGAAACTTTATTTTAGACAGACTATCACGTGGCATGTGGACGTTGCAACAATGCAGCATAATTATAGTTATAATACATATATTATATCATAATTCATATCATAATATACATATCATAATTATTTGATAATAATATATTGATCGACGACATTGTCATAGATAGCAAATCGATACTCTAGAGCTGGACCTATGCAGATGTGATGTACGTATCACGTAAAGTTGGTACTTAGGTTGTAGTAAGAAGGCTGAGTCGTAACCCAACTACTAATTTTCCTTTATAAAACTTTATTATAAATGTTAACACTTACAAAATAACACCGAACCGGAGAAAAGGGGTTGTATGAGTACAGCAACTAGAAGAAAAACAAAAACTGCCCGAGCTGGGTAAAGTCTCGGTTTATATACGTTTTGGTTTTAGGATGTTGAGGGGCTAGGTGTAGGTTATGATGTGGAAAAGTGTCCATATCCTATCTCTGATGTGGACTAAGGTGCGTCACAGCCTTGGTGTATGCTATGATGATGTGGTGATGTGTCCAAAAGTGTCCGAAGGTCGGCGGTCGATGTCTTATCACTGATGTAGGTTGAGATGTGATTGATGTCACATACGCAAGAATCGACGGGAGCGTCTAAATTTTCATATGTATCCTGCTGTCTAATTTACGGATGATTCTGGATAGTAATTTTTTAATATATTTAATATATTTCGTAAATTCATATATTTAATACTGTACATATAATTTTATAAAAATAGAAATATAGAATATATAAATATATTGGAATAATACTATAATTTATGAGATTTGTTTATTTGTATCCTTTTACGTTGTGAAAAGTATCTAATAAATTTTGGTTGTAAAATTTTGTCCTTCATAAAGACTGTTTTGTAAGACATCCATAAGATGTGTAAAATTTTGCGATTCCATTTGTTGAAACTTAATTTATCTATTGTTCCTATCTCACCTAAAATAAACATTGATATTTATGTACAGTTACTTACATAACCGATCAAACACTCTATCAAACAGAATAACGTTTTGGACATTGAACCAAACAACTTGAGCTTTTTTGAAAAATTAGGAGGAATAGTTTACTAGATGACGCGTAAAAAAAATTTTGAAAAAATTGCAATCGATCAGAATCGCAAAGTACAAAGTAGAGGTTGCCCAAATAATTGTAATGAATATTTAAACTACAGATTTTTTAAATTTATGTCAATTGTACGTGCATACGTATGGGTGTTCGGGTGTAGTTGTAAAAATTTTAAGGGATGCTTCTTGAAGCTGAAATAAGATGAAAATCTAGAACAAAAAAAATTGCGTTATTAGGTTTGTTTTTTATTAATTACTGACAATTAACAATTGGCCGAAATATCCCTGTACATGAGCAAACCTCCTTACACGAACGAAAGTAGGTTAACCTAAACAGCGGGATAACACAGGGATCCTTAAATCGAACGGTACATAGGCAGCAGCTTACCTTGTACAAATCATAGAGAAGAAAATTAAGACATTTAAAGGCGTAACCGTAATCGATTGCGATTATATATTTAACGTTTATATAGCTAACGTATGGTTTAAATTTCATTACAGGTTCAAATACAAAATTTGCAAAAAGAGATCTTTACTATTTTCTTCGCGATTCCGACCAATCGCATTGTTTTCAAAACTTTCTTCATACGTCATCTAGTAGACTATTCTTCCTAAATTTTCAAAAAAACTCAAGACATTTGTTCCAATTTTTAAAACCTTATTCTGTTTTATAGTGTTTGATCGGTTATGTGAGTAACTATAGATAATAATATTTCTTAACATCGCATAATAATATATCTTACCTATTAAAGATGTTTTTATAATGTGTCTTGCAATTCGTTTATCAATATTTTGCATAACTAAAAGTATACCTTGGATATTTCTTGGCTCATTATCAAATAACTCTTTTATCAAAATGCAAGTATATTCTGCCTGTAATAAGCATGCTCGTTTTATGATTCTCATTATAGTGTTTTCAGAATTAATTGTTCTGTTTAAAATAAATTTTGATAATTTTAAACATGCTATATTACTTAACCGCTTTCTTAAATATCTGAAAAAAATTTACAGTTAAAATCTCTATGAAATACTACAAAATATAGATATATTGTAATTATGTAGTAGTATACTTTTTATCATAATATTCATAATATATGTGTGTTTACACAATTACTTACACTAGAGGAGGTAGATCATCCTTTTTAGAAACTTTTATTGTATGACTAAAATTGGTATGTGAATGTTTATATTCT
Source organism: Bombus bifarius (assembly GCF_011952205.1). Classification (NCBI taxonomy): domain Eukaryota; kingdom Metazoa; phylum Arthropoda; class Insecta; order Hymenoptera; family Apidae; genus Bombus; species Bombus bifarius. The sequence goes on from NW_022884626.1 coordinate 131,485, forward strand.
ACTTCTAAAGTAGTACAATTAATTTCATAGCCAATGTAAGTAATATTGTCCACAGTTATGTTTCCATCACAAGTCACAACATTAGTACGAGTCTTTGATGGTTTAAAGTAACAATTATACTGTGGGATTCCTTCTTTTGTAAGTTGTAAAAATCTATTCCACAAAATAAAATGATTAATAAAATATATTTTTTTGAACTTTTTAATTATGAACTTATTAAGTGATTTTGTATCTTACTGTCTTGCAACACTTTCACTTTCAGTGACATATAAAATGTCATCCACATATTTTATAATTTTTCCAGTTGTTAAATATGTTGACATTGCTTTATGTAATATAAAATTATAATATATATCTGATAAAACTGATGATGTAATTGCACCTTGAACAACTCCTTTTGTTATAACATGAACCTCCTCATTTATTTTTACCTATAAATCAAAATATTATGTTTTGTAGCTTCAAACACCGATTTTAAATAGTATTTATAGTATTTTAATTACATAATTTTCATAAAATTTTGTTTTTCATACTCTTTGTTGAAAAATAACTTCTGAAATTTTTTCTAGTAGCCATTTTTTTTTTACTTGTTGCCATCTCATATTTGTATTTGAATATAATGTACCAGGTGCTAAAGGTAATAATAAATTTGGATCAGAGAAATATTGTTTATAACATACAATCTCCTCCACAAATTTTTTACTTTTAACTGCATAATACTTGAGTATCAAATTTTCAGGAAGATCTTTACAGAGTGTTTGTATAATGTTATATAATTCCTCTATAGTATAAAATAAAAATGTTAGCACCTATTTGTAAATGTATTAAATATTTAAAATTGAGAATAATTATACCTTGTATTATAGAACCAAAAGCATTTGTTACATCACAAGACACAAAATATAAATGTGTTGTTCCTTCATTACGTTTATGTTGAACAATTGATTCCCATTCATTTCCAAAATTAGTGTTTCCATATATTGTAGTATGCAATTGTTTTAAAAATTTAAATATTAGATTCAAATGATTTGTCTCAGGATTCTTATGGTCAATGGTATAATATCTAGAACATAATTTTTTAATCAATTTTCTCTCTAGAATATGAAACGACATACTCATGTTTAAATACAATTTGATTACATACCTTGGTTTAACGTACTCTGGCTTAAATATAGGTCGCACATCAGAATTTTTAGGAATTAATACATATCTGCCTATTGGTGGCTTCCACCCCTTACAGTTAATATCAGGTTGCAAGGTATTTGAACGTTTTCCTTTCTTAATAAATTTCCTTTGAATGGAGTTCCAAGTTGAACGCATAATATATAATCTTTCATTATTTTTAGAAGCTAATGTCATATGAAAATAAGTGTACAATATCTTTAGAAGAAATCCGACAAAAAGCCATTTTACAACTTTTGCTATAATGTACCATTGTGTCCCAGTAGTTTTAATATCTTGCAGCCATGTAATACTAGAGATCTAAAACATATATTTTAATACTGCAAATTCATTGAATGTAATTAATTTTGTTAAAAGGATGCTGTTACGTACATCTAATTTTTTAATAAAAGGCGTCAAATTAAATGATTTAAAGCATGGTGTGTCCAATAAGTGAAACATAGCTAGTTTTATTTTTTTTAAATTCCGTAACTTTCCAAACAGGCCCAGAGGAATTATTTTAGAGAATATAAGATCAAAAAATAACTTTAATTGCTTCTTGTTAACCTGATATTCGCATTCTGACTTTACTTCGCTAGATTCTTGTTTCTGGGTTAAATGCTTCAGAACACTAAAATAATGGAATTTTGTATGTCTCTTTTTAAATTGCTCTAAAATCGGAGAAACAAGTGGAATAGAACCTTCATAATCAGCAACGATATTATTTGTCATAGTTCTTTCTACAATAAACTGATATATTTCTTTTCCAGTCTCAGCCTTGTCGAAAAGACATTCTTTCAAACTTGTATAACCTTTATAACTTGGTAAACATGAAGATGTATTATACAAAGAAATAGTTAATTCTTTCTTCATATACTGTAAATTATGATACACATTTTCTTTAGGAAACATTTTCCTTTTTTCTGTTTTAGTCTTAGTTCTTATTTGAGTTGAATCTAGAATAATAATTTATTACTATTGATCCATATTATGACATTTCTAACTTTTAATTATATTGGATTTACGTAAGTTTAGGTATACTTAATGACATAAATGACACAAAATTATCAAAGCTTATTTGAAATATCATAAATATGATATTTAGTATGTAATACATACGATTCTTTGCACTTCGTGTAGTAAAATGATCCATCGCTTGTATTTTATAATTAAAACGTCAGTATTGTTTACGTCAGTAAACTGCCGATATTTCTTAATACAAAGGGAGTCCAAATATCAAACACTGGTATCAAGGTATACAAACTGCTTGATTAAAATTAAGAAAATCCCTACATGCATATGCGCATTAACTCCTCGCCGATGAGATACCGGCAACACGTGCTTGACATTACAGGCGAAGAGTAGAAAAGACAAGACAGGCAATAGTTTTTCGCCTGGAGGTCACTTGACGTCCTTACCATTTTTATGTCACATGCGACGTTATCGATTCGATATAGTAGCGGCTTGAATTAAAATTAAAGCTAAAGTCTTCTAAGACATTACAAATAAAATATGGAAGGGATATTCTATAATCGCAAAGGAAGTACTGAATTGTATACTTATATATACATACTACTCAGAAAATAGCAACAAAATCTATAAATAATTTAAACAGACAATTTAAGGTCATGAAAAGAGAAAGAAAAGCAACTAACTTATATGCGTACACATTACATGATGTCTTCCGATATTTTACAATACCTCAGGGTGTCCCATGATGAGTGTTAATAACTTACTTGTTGCCTAATAGAAGAAAAAAGAATTTGAAATGATATGTTATAAAAGATTATATACATATGTCGGAGTTTACATTAGAATTAGGGTTAGGGGCGTGAAACAAATCTTCATTTGTATTACGCATTGTCGTTATGCAATAGAGAAGATATTAACTAGTGCAAATACGATTATTACAGAATTTGACAAGTAACCGTGGTAATTAAATACTCGAGAAGCTAATGACAATGATCCTAGGTTCAATAACGAATCCGCGGTCAACGGGATGATAGATGTACGTGCTCACAAACTCTAAGTCGGACTCTTTGTTAATAAAACGCGTAATATTCACCGATCGTAAGGCGTTACTCTTTTCATCGATGAGATCGCAAGAAAAGAAAGAATTTCCGTCCCGATGATGCCACAGAGAAAAATTATGATGGGATGTGTCTAAGGACACGAGATCAGCGGATTCGTCGAGGATAGCCCTCGTTCAGAAAGTGAGGGAAATTGACGTTGCTGTTAATTGGTCAATCTCCATATCGGTGGTTAGAAAAAGATGCCAGCCGCCTTCGAGGGAAAGTTGCTAGTGGGAGACGCCGTTTGTTGAAAAATAGGTCTCCCCTATCTTCCCGTAGTTGAGACAAAGACTGTTTGTCTGTTTGGAGGACATTAGTTAACTAAATTTTAAGATGTATAACGGGCCCTCAGGCTAGCTGAATATGTACTGCGGAGACGCATCGACATTTGGCAATCATCTTACTCGAAGAATAGGGTCTCCGTGTGGCGAGCCGCGGGACAGAAACCGTTGAAATGTTTACTGTCGCGTGCCGCCACAAATATTTCTTTTAAGGAGAGCTATAGAATTACTTCATACCTTTGTTAGACAAAGCGTTCATCCCTTGACCGCGGCTACGTTTGGCGACTGACCGTCGCCTCGAGCCCAAGCTCATTATCACAAATCTCGAACAATTACAATCGGATTAAATAACTACAATTGTTTAATGACAGCTATAGTAGACTCTAGATTACAATGTTGCGAGATTATCCAAAATTCCAGAGGCTCCGGTGTTCTTTCATCTCCGACACATATATACCTTTTTAGGGGGCACGTTAGTGTGTAAGCGCCTGATGTAAGATGTAAACGCCTCTATCCACTAGAAACCCCTCCTCATTCTCCTCTTCATTGGTACTGTGTAAGCAACCCACTATCTCACTGCATTATTTCGGGTTGGTCTTATTATGCACCCTGTTCAATCTCTTCTTCTTCTTCTCCTTCTCTCGATCTCTTTCTCCTTGCTTTGCCTCGCCTTCATTATCTTATAACAGACATCTTGGAACTCCTTCCAATATTCCTCTTCGTTGGCAACCACTTCCACAATGGCAGTTGTTAGTGTCTCTCCTACTCTGTTTTCTATGGTACGTTCCACTAGGATTTATCCATCTAGGACATTTCAATAAGACATGCTTCGCGTCATCCCCCTCCTCATTACAGTCCCACCATCTTGAGTAGGTCTCCTTCCTAATAGTTTTCCTATATACATTAAATATACCATGCCCACTCAAGATCTGCAGATACTCTAACATATCGCATCTATAGCACCTTTGTATATTCGGGAGAATTCTGGCTGTAGCTATCGTCAGCGGCGTCCTCATTTTAATAACGGCATTCTTCTGAGCCCTGACCTTGCGCCTTTAGATTACCATTTATTTCGTTCTATGCAGAACTCCTTAAATGGTAAAGTTTTTAATGACGCTGACAATGTAAAATCACATTTAATTCAGTTTTTTGCTGGCAAAAATCAGAAGTTTTATGAACTTGGAATTATGAAACTGCCTGATAGATGGCAAAAGGTCATCGATAAAAACGGATAATATCTAATTGAATAAAGTTATATTTTTAAGCAAAAATTTTGAATTATCATTCTGTGGCGGCACGCGCCACGGAACTTCCCAACGGTTTCGCGATACAAAGTGCTACGTTGTCAAAGCGCAACACCGACGTGCCCAATGTGCCATCGATATGCCGACGTTTCTTCCGCCGAATTCTCGGAAGAGCACACACGCGCCAGCCGTCGCGGTACATCTAATGAACGCATGCTAGTGGGGATATCGATGGGCAACGAAGGGAAGAATTCGTTCGATCTGGAACAAAAGCACGGTCTGTCTTGAGCCGTGAAATAAATAAGTCCTCAATGCCATTGCGTAGCAAACGCACCGATTGAACTCTTAGTGTTAATTGTTAATTGTTACCAGTTATTTGTTGATCGTATCTTTTAATTGTTATTTGTTGACTCTGTCTGTTAAATTGTTTGTTAAGGGGGGGTAAGGTTTAAAATTTTTTTTTTTATTTTTTTAATTGAATGCATAACATCTTAAGAAAATTGTGTCAAAATTTCAAGTTGATTGGAGCAAAATTGACGAAGTTACGAGTATTTTTATACATGTCGGATGATATTATCTACCCGACCCGAGCGTGCTATTGTTACTTCGCAGACAATTTTTTTCTCTATATAATACCTAATCTTACCCCCAGATCTATTTATAGTACTTAACGACTTAAGTACAAACCTCCTTATACCTGTACTGTATATTTTGTCAGTGTAGAGTAAAAAATTTAGTGTAGGAGTAAATATTCCATTTTCATTACGTTTTGTGTTAAATTATTACTAAAATGCCTAAAAAAGTTACTAGATCTGATAGACAATCAACTGGTTCGAGATTATATCGACCTAGAAAAATTGTACCTCCGCATAAACGTAAATACGAAGGCACTTCAACAAGTAGCGCGTCAACTAAAAAAATAAAAATGACCGTTGAAGATCAAGTTACGAAGGATCGTGAAAAATATTATAGGATAATTTATTTTTTATTAGTCTTTTCAACAATTGCTACGCTAGTGAAGAGGTAAGCCGATAAAATTCGCTTATGAACGTTTTATACCAAATTTTTTAGTGTTCAAAACTTTAAAGCGTTTTCCCCACAACTCACGTTTTCAAAGTCGGTGCCCCTGATAACTTCAAAACTGCTACACCGATACTTTTAAAATTTTGAACACTATTTCTGTACATAATTTACGAGGTAACGCTGCAGAGCTTTTTCAAATTTGTTAATTATTTTTATTTTACAATAACAAATTAGCCGCAAATTTTCGCACAAAATTGAGTTTTTCCCTTCAAAGTGTTACAAAAAAGTGAAAAATTGAAATTTCGAAAAGCCCTTGCAGCGTTATCTGGGGAAAACTATTACCTAACGAATGAACTTCAACTTTTTGATTTCAGATGATCCAGCACCAAGTTCTGAGGGGCACCGCAATTATACTTTTTTCCGAGACACGTCCGAATAATTGCTGCCATTGCCGTATTTTTTAATATTTCTCCGTAAAAATTTTATACAATATTCTTCGAATGTCGTACTTTAATGTACTATTGGTTTTAAAAAAGAGATTTTAACTGTGTCATCACAAAAAATTCACAAAAGCATGCCTTTTTTGTACGAATTAACCTTACCCCCCCCCCCCCTTAATATTGTTGTTCATTAAACATCAAGAGTAGTTCCTTAAACGCACTATCACCTACTAACCACCTCAATTCTTATTTGTATTAACTATAGTTGCCAACTCAATATGATATATGCCTGGTAATATATGTATAGAAATTTTGGACTGCAGGTTGTGCAATTCTTAAATTCATATCATTATTCAAATAGTAGTATTCAGAAATATTGATAGTTTTATCGCATTCTAAATATATAATAATATTTTGGAATATTAATATTTGGAACCGCGGTTCCAGTTAAATATATCAAAAATTGATACTATTTGTCGACAACATTCCTATACTGCTACGAAATCTTGTATTTTATCTTAACTCAATACATTCTTTATGGATTATAGAATTTTGTATGAAAATAAGCGTCGAGAAAATGTAAACCAGTTAAGTGTATTTTGAGTTTCAAATCTTTTACAACATTTGAAATTTGATATAACTTACTTTGAAACTGATGGTGCTTTATTTCAATCAATGCGATCAGTTTCAAAGATTTTTTTGTAAAATTAATATCTTTATTGGTGTTGCTTTTTTTTTAATAATAATTATGCTGTAGTGAATTCAAAACATAAATCTCAGAGTTGGAACACGTTATAATTGGAATATTAGTGTAGTATCGTGGACGAAAAGCCCAAGGGATATCGGGCGAACCATGAACAATGTCGCGAGAGCCGAGGCGCCGTCGGGTCCATCAATGTGTCATCGGTCTTTTCAAGTGCATAGTTTCGTAGAAAAGACCTACGTGACCCTGGCTACGAGCGTCTGCAGAACACGTGTGCGGTGGGCCTAGGAAAAAGACAACAGAATGCGACAACGGCGAGAGTAGTAGTCGAGAAACAGAGAGAGTGAGTCAAGGAGCCGAGTGCGAGTCGAGCGGAGACAGAGTTTGCGAGTGGCGTTGCCGAGAGAGTGTGGATTGCGCTGTTTTCTGTACGTTTGGCGTGAATAGTTCAAGTTAATCAACAATCGTCTTTTTCTGTCTGATTAACATCTCTATTGTCCACTCTTTGTAAACATATTATATCACGATATTACATTAGTATTCAAGCACTTATAAATAGAATAAATATTACGTAACGCTATAATTAATCAATTAAAAGAAATATACAAATTAAATTGGCACCTATAGAATTATGGCTGTAGCTCAGAAGAAAACCGAAAGAAACAAATACATGTAGTATGTAACATAAGATATTTAACACCTTCCCGTACTTTAGCGGGAAAATGAAGATTTTGGCTAAAACATGAATATCGCGAGTCTGACTCGCGACCAGATACTTGGGCCAAACATAGACATAACAAGTCGAGCTCGCGGACTGTTTTTTTGCCTGTTACGATCGTGACTGAATGTTAGTTTCTGTTTACGAGCATCAGTATGGTCTGTTTTGTCGAACTAAATGGCGCGGGAGGACGTTAAAGAGAAAACAAACCTAATTAGGACCTAAACGAAAAATCTTTTGTAAGAAATGTAATAGTTTTAAATAAAGCTATACAACAAATTACATAATAACTATACAATAATTCTATAATAATTCGCAATATCAAAATAATCCAATTTGATATTGTTTAATTAATATTTCAAGTATTAATATTTTACAAAAAGTATATAAAAGTTTATCAATTAGGCTATAAACAGATAAAAAGCACTATAACTTTTAAAGGACAGGCTGCAAAAATAATAAATCGCAATTTTTTAGCGCAATTTAGTAACATCATTCAGTTTGCATGATATAAAAGTATATAAATAAAATATTAAACTACGACTATTATTAATTCCTGCTTTTTCTCATATTATAATAAATACGTGAAAAAAATAAATGTATTTCAATAGAAACCTTCAGGTTTATCGTTGACAGTGTCACGTAAAATAACAAAATAAAAAAGGAATTTGAGGTAAAAAATAAAAAAAGAAAACTTTATTTTTTTTCTAACATCAATACACTTTACAATCTACTTCCGAACTCTAGGCGTGATTTTCTAAGACTGACTCTTATGATTTTACTTTCGATCGGATCCGATTACTTTCTTTTGTCATCCCTCAACATCCCCACCGTCCATGCATTTGCTAGGCATCCGCGATCGTTGCCACGTGCTCTCTCTTCTAGAACCTTCGGTGGAAGGACCGTTGGGATGTTGATGGTTCATTAGGCACTTCAGCGATATACATTGTCGCCGAGCGCCGCCACATCTTTATCTCTATCGTCAGTCCGTCGGATTTGAAGTATGCCGGTCGTGACAACAGATACGTTAACTACAGAAAAATGAAAACAAAACATATATACAATAAATGTAATTATTTACATCTGCTAAAAGTTTCGAGTAATTTATTATCCGATGTTGAAGTGGGTCTCATTTCTAGGAAAACTCTACATCTTCCCTAAAAACGTTTAGTTTTTGGCACAATGATTCTCTTTACAGCGGCTTCTTTGGTTTCTATTATAGTACCGCCGACATACAGACAATGTCGACGATAAAGCGCAAATGCCGACAAGCCGAAAGGGTCGGAAAACTTCCATAGGGCTAATGGCCATCAATATATTTCGGCACCGCAGCCGTTGATCGTCTGTTAGCCACCGGAAAGTCAAGAGTCGTTAATCGAGAGTTGTCATATCACACTACTGCATTAAGTTCATCCACTGTAAGATATTCATCTATCATTAAATTATTATATAGGATAGAAACCACTGTAAATTCTAATTTCTAATATTTCTGTTAAGGAAATCCTATAATACATTCATCCATGCGTTTGCCCTCTCTATTCTGACATATAAAACCTCAACAATTTTTTAAGCTAAAGATACTGATAATAAGGCACTTGAATAAGTTGTAATTATTAAATGTCAGGCTACTAAACATATTACATCAAAGAATATTCCAGGCTCGTTTATAAAAAAATTAAAAGTTGTTCAGTTTGCTGATTAATAGCAAGAGACTAGTGAAGCCATTCAATTGCTTTACCTCAAAAAGAAAGAGAGAAACAGCGGGCGAATGTCTATGTCTATTTACTAGAAAAGAGGCTTAAGTAAAATTAAAATAGATGGCGAGAGATTTGTTGATTATATTAAAGATTTATCAAAAAAAAAAAAAAAAAAAAATACAAAAAATAGTCCAGCTAATTCAACTAGCAGATAAGGTAAATAAGTGTGTAAATAAGTTGATTTTCATTTCTGAAGGCAATCAAATTGTTAGACAGAAAAATGGAGACATTTTTTATATACCACATACATATGTAGTATATAAAAAGTGTTTCCATTATTACCAAAGACAAAAACATCACATTATGCATTATAAGAGATTTCGTAATAAACATCAAATGTCTATGAATATTCCGTAATGCATCCAATTTGCAAACATTGTAATTCTGAATGTCTTATTTGAGTTTCAAATGTAATTCGTATTAATCAAATATGGCGCGCTTTTCGCGTTAGTTTAATGTCCCTGAGCAATAGGCAAGAAGCGTACTGCGTGGAACGTGTTCACACCTGTTTGCGATAGCGTTCCTTTTGGAAAATAATACAGGTTATTGGGAAAAATGTGAAATAATATTATTATCGTAGAAAATTCGTGAAATTGTAGCGAGATGTTAAAGATATTTTGATTTTTAATTTAAATAGAACTTCAGAGAATCTAGGTTAATGTTGAACAATGAAACGAGATCCGTTTAAATTGTTTGATATAAAAACATAACTAAATATATTGATGAACCTTGTCTATATTCACCTTCGTCTATCTTCTTAGTACTCTTAATAAATAAAAATTATTCGTAATTTTGTTATTAATGGCGTTAATATTACGAGTTATTTGTTAGGAATGTATATAGAATAAATAAATATTATGAGATAATATATATATAGAATAAATAAATATTATCAGATAATATATGTATAGAATAAATAAATATTATGAGATAATATATATATAGAATAAATAAATATTATGAGATATTAATATAGAACACTAAATAAATATTATGAATCATATATTAGAAAAAAGAAACGAACGTATAAATAATGCCTATATTAGAACAAATCAACTGTTACCATATCTATGTTAAAAGCAATCGTATTGACCATCAAGCACCGTGACATGCTTTCGAATTTCATGGTATTTCTCTAATGTCTTTAGTTTTTCCTTGCAATCAAATAATAATGTTCACAAAAGAAGACTAAAGTATTAAAATAAACATATAAAAAGAATACATTATATCAAAATGAAGCAATTGAGGTTAAGTTGCTTCTGAAAACTCATTGTACGAGCTACCAGTAAATGTGACTACAAAAAAAATAATCGAAGGGAGAAAGGTAATTTAAAAATAAATTATGTTAAGTTATTGAACAGCAACGTACGTAAATCAAACGAAGTGGGGAAATGAGACCGAAAACGTAGCAAGAAAAGGGCAGCTGCCGCATAACAATAGCAGCTACGATTTTCATAAATAGAATAGAATATAAATAGAGAAATAGAGTAATGCGAAAGTTCGCTGATAGATCAACAAAATATGTTTTTAACAGTTGGATATTATGTTCGAAACAAAAAATAAGAGTTAGACTGAACGCGGAAATACCCAGAGAAATTAAATACGTGTGAGCTAATATACCTTAGACGAACTAAATAAAAATAAAATATCGTAAAATTATTATAAGTATAAAATTTAACGTTTTTTATCGAATTATATTTTATTAATGATCATATTTCGATGTATCAAAGAAAAGAAAAAGAAAGAAAAAAATATAGCATTTAGATTATCAAGGGAAAAATTCAAAAATTAATCGCATGTACTTGGATGTCAAACAAAATTATCTTTACAGACATACAATCTGAAAAGAATAAGCGGTCTGAAATTATTGATTGATGAAAATAAATATTAAAAAAGAAGTGGCACCCGGCTATTGCTCAAAATTAAAACAATGAAAGAGACAAAATAATGTGTTTTACTCTCAAATATGAAACACACATTCAGATATTTTTATGTAATTGATATAATTACCAAATTTATAGATAAGTAACGTTTAAAAATGCCATAATCGGACACTCGTGTTAATTAAAAATTGTGAGAATGATAATTAAACTTTGTGAATACTGTAGGCATCCGATTACAGCATTTTTAGACGTTACTTATCTATGATTGAACTTATTTTATACGAAAACTTAACTGCTGTTAATCAAATCTTTAAATATTCTAAAATGCAATGTAACACACACGTATACACCGTTAGTGTAACCGCGTAATTATATGTGACGTGTAACCAGAGGGGTATTTTTACAGCAGATTTTTATTCCTGGTAACATTACCACATTCGTTTGTGACTGTACCAATTTTACTAGTTAGATTGAATACAATTTCTACTGTAATTTTGCTGTAAATCGCAGAGGGCGTAAAATATACTCTGATTTGTTATACGATTAATATCTCAGAACATGAGGCATGAAGTCCCATAAAATGCAAGATCTATGCTCTATGCTCTGTGCTATAAGCTTATTCCTGTAACGAAGTATCACGGGCGCTTGATGAGGTTCGAAAATGTCAGCGGTCGCCACTAGAGCGGGATACCGGACGCGCTTCCTCTGCGGCCCAAAATTAGACGGAAAATCGTTGATTCTCGTTGATTTTCGGATGGGGACCGAAGGAACGCGATAGGAGGGGGCCACTAGAGATAATACACTTGTTTCAGTTGCGGACGCGCACTATGTCAGGCAGCCGCCGAACAGTAATGTGCTTTACCAGTGCTTAGTATACATTATAATAGATTATTGAATGTCGTGTGAACACCGGCTAAAAAGATGAAAGAAGTTACCTGAGGTACGTTTGAAGACATACACACACCATACAGCTACAGGTAAGAGCATTCTGATTTGCATTACGAAAAGTGGTCTTTTATAATGTTGTTGTTCCCTCTACTGATTTTGATTGTCAAGCTAATTCTTAGCGATTTTGGAACGTACGTGGCGGCGGTATGCTCTCGCAAAAGACGAATATATGTACTTAGGACAAATTTACACTGTTTCACTTTGTCAGAACACAATAAATGATTCATTTATTGTGAAAAACGGTGCTTTTACCGTAGGATAGAACCTATTTCATTGTATGCTTCGACGAGGAAGTTCATGCTTTTCTATACAAGATAAACAAATATGAGAAAAACAAAATTGCGCAATAATTAAACTTAATTGCCTGAAAACAAGACATTGATTGCTTATTATACTGTATTTAAGAGAAGGAAGCCATTATCTTCCGTTTGAAATGATAATGGATTAGTGAAATGATGCAATTTATTCTCTATATATAATAGCTTTTTAGATTTAATATTAAATTTACTTTCTCTGGAATAATATTTTTGTTATAATAAAACCTAAATTTCATTTTAAGAATAATTTCAATAGTTGATAAGCTGCGAATAATGTATGTGACGTGATGTAACTGTTTTGTCTTTTCAATTAGAAGAATTTTTGCACAGTTGCTAGATATTGCACAAGGATAAATATAATTATGGAAAATTCATAAGCGCAATCAACATAACTCGAATTTTATAATAATAATAATGTGTTTGGTCTCATTTTCAGGAATTAATTGTATTGAAAAATAATATATTTTCGTATTCTTTTTTCTTTCATTTTTCTGTGGTATTTTTATATTTTACTATAATTGCATCTTAATAATGAGCCAATTTAATATCTTTATTATAATTTTTATTTATATCTTTATTATAATTATAATCTTTATTATAATTTTTCCTGGGCATCTTACGGGTATGATGCTTACGAATATATTTTATGTTTCTATGTTGTGTTTTCAGGGCTTCTACTGATAATTTTCTGTAATAGAAACTACTGAATTCGATACAATGTCCATTGAGATAATAATTTATGCATTGCTATCGGCATAATATATCAACTATAATGTAATGCATATAAGCTGTTTGTTTTTTCATTATTTCTCTTTATTCGATATTATTTATCCTTTTTCCAGATGATATAATTTTCAAATAATGCTGAGTTTAAATATCAGCTCGTAATTTATACTTATTATGGGTGAATTTATTGTAGGGTTATTAAAAGATCTGCGTCGGTATTCGCGTTATTTGTACATCTAAATCCTTGTTTTGGCATGCCGACTAGTAAGCTCATTTGTCCTCTAAACTATATTTGTATTCTTTTTTTTGTTTTGACGAAGACTTTTTATGGTCGTTACGTCTTGTCAAGGTAACCTGAAGGGTATGCAAAGTATGTTTTCAAAACATTTTATCCAAGGGTAAAGAGACGATGGTCCGTATTTGTACATATTTTTTTATCTTGTGTCTTGTTAGCAACAGTAGCTTTATTTAATTCTTCGGCATGCCATCACAAATGTAACGTACTTTTTGAGGGTCAACAACTGAGAGTCAAATTTGATATTGACTGACCTCATTGGCCCTACATAATAAACACCCTTGAGCTGCTGACATCTACGTTTCTTTTCCTGTGGCTAGCACAGTTACCCACCTTACCACGGACAAATTTGTTCCGGGTTTGACGCGTACTACGAGCTCTAGACACCACTTAATACGTGATGACATATTGTCGAGATTCGGAAATGCCATGTCTGAAATAACCTGCAACCCCTCCGCATTTAACCTTTCAACCTTTAGTTCTATATCCTAAAAGATTGCGTATCGGGATAGCTTCAACTGGCACTAAGTTATTGGATAATGGGGACCAGTTCCTGAATTTGTGTTCCTCGTTTTGAGCGAGTTTCTTCCATAAATTGACTGGTCGCATAGGGCGACACGTAGCATACGTAGGCATTGTACGTACAATACGTTGTTATATTCTTATTTTACTAATTCTGGTAATTCTTTAACAAATATAAGTTTGATTGGTCTACATAATAATATAGAGATATTTCATATGTAAAGTATTTCATTTACTTAGATAATATTTTTATTATCATTGTTTATCGTATGTAGCGGAAGAATAGTGGATATAGACATAAATTCATCACTTGCAGAACTATCTGTGAACTTTTGCTTATACCTGAAGTTCTATTAAAGCTACACTTGACCAACAACAAGCCATTGTTAAATTTAATATCACTCGGCAAAAGAGATTGTTTATGTTTTTTGGTGACGTAGTAGACGGGAAAAGTTTGAGAATACAGCAAATTAACTGCGTTACGTAAAATTTCGTTTGCACGGGAGAAACGCTTTTAGTCGTAGGGCTTTTATTGGGAGCAAATTCAGAAAACTTAAGATATAATATTATTAACTCTATAGTACTCTATTTTAAATTTTTTGGATTTATTGCCACATTCTGTGAAAAGCTTTTGTTCATATTGCATCCTTGCTTGGTCTAGCTTTAATTATGTTAAGATATATTATAGCAAATTTGCTTAATACAATTTTTGATGGAAATCACGTTGAATTTCGTCGTATCTTTTCTTAATTTTGGAATGAATAAAATTCGATGTTTCTTTAATATTCTTTTTAATTCGATCAAGAGACAGTCAAATTTAAGCTTTCTTCAATAAATGTTCGTATGGCAATAATTTTGTTTGTGGAACATTTCCATACTTCAAAGCATTGCCTATATGTACTTGAGTGACACTGGCCTACGATAATTACATTTAAAGGATAGAAAAAGATTGATAGATAAAAATAAATATATTTTTTTCAGTTTTTTTTCAGTCATTTCATCGATGTTTATTTCACAGTAATACTTACAACTTATAGATTGACAACTTATGTATTAAATGAAGAATATGATACCAAGATTCTTCGGTTTCACATATTTTACCGACACAATCTTGTAATAAAATTTTTATCGTGTGCGAAGAACCAGATATAACTTCCGATTTGTCCAAAAGTCACAATTGCATGCATCTGTCTAAAATTCGTAATGGGTGGACTCGCTTAGCTGGTGAGATATTCGCGAAAAACGGCCGGTACCGCTACAGTGTATTTTTGCCCATAGTTGCACGTTCGTGGCAGCGTGTGCGTCAGTATTGGTGATTGACAACTTATGTTTTTTTTTTATAACCATACGTACAAATTAAAAAATTAATATATAATACATGTATCAGAATGTACAATAACAGAGAATATTCAAAAATACTATATTATAAGTACTGTATAATAAATACGACAGAATAAATATAAATACTCTAGCAAAAATGAATTTAGGAAAAATAACGTGTTTGACTATTCTTCTAAAACTGAAGGGGATATTTGCGGTGAAAGCGATGAGAGATATCGTATCAGCAATTAAGAATAAAGAGATCGAATGTTTAGAGTAACATGCGCCTTATCGCTTCGTAAAAGCATGGGTGGCAGCTTTAAAAGACTACGGCAAAGATCTCGACGCTGGGAACGCGAACGATTTCAATATATTCTTTTTCAATTTATGCAGATTTGTGCACTTAAATTTAACATTACTACAAAGTTTAATGTGCCACAAATTAATATACACAGAATTTCGGGGATACCTTTTAGTACCTTTCTTGAAATTCAATTCAAAGCTGATAAACATTTATGATAAACAATTGGGACAAATTGTTAATATTATACAAAAATTATTTATCAGTTTCAAAGGCATAATAATACTATACACAATTTATAAAAATCAAATGAAATACATAAATATTTATGTAATGGCACATGAAGTTCACCGAAAATTGCAATAAATTTCATTTTTTGTAACAAATTCGAAAATTCAGCAAAAATTACTAATAGTATTAAAATCTGTGTCCTTTTAAATAACATTTTGCGATGTAAGAATTTATGGATCATGCACTTCAGTTTTCTGAATTTTTGCCATTGTTCGAAATACTATGTGTCGATTGGCAACCAATACTGATGCATATGCTGTCATAGACGCACGACTATACGCAGAAATACACTGCGGTGATACCTATAGCTTTTTGGCAATATCTCAGAAGCTAAGCGAGATTGAGAGTTATATGTGCAGGAGAAAGTTGTTCAAAATATTGGTTTTTGTAACATTCACAAATCATCGAAATCGGAGAGGATGAAATGGCTCTACAAGTTCACTATATAGTGTTACATTACCATAGACGTACATCTAGAATCTTCTAACTCAAACTTCACTAATTTTTGTTTCTATTTTTTTCTCCCACTTTTCCCTCGCATCTCTGTCTTCCTTGTCTTCCCCTATTTCTCCTAGTTATTAGTCATCCTGCACGTATATTACCTTGACTAAAACATTAAACATGTATATATAAATATACAGATTCATCTCTATGTAATCTTATACACTATATTCTCGGTTTTGTACGGGTTTTCCTCGTATCAAATCTTATCACAGACATATGTCTTTCCCCAGACATCGGTCTATCGCTTACATTTTAAACTTCCTTGTCTGTTTTATCTAGGAACTTTCTCGTTGACTATCTGCTTTGCTGTATCGTATACTGTTTCGTTGTTATTATTATTGCTAGGACGTTGGCAAAGGCTTGGAATAGTCTGCAGCTCTTTCAACAAACCGTTATAGACGATGTTCCAGAGGAATGGTCCGAAAATAGATCCCTGTGGGACTCTACCAAATACACTTCTCTTTATTGTTCCACTTTTATTTTGTATAATTATTTTTCTATCTTCTAAATAGCAATTGAGAAGTACCCGGAGTCTTTTCTCTTTCTCCAGCCCCTTGGAGGTTCTTATTCCAACTAAGAGTACTAAACGCGTTTTTAATGTCGTTCGCTACGAGCACGCATATCATATTTTTTCTTCCACAAGTTTCCGCGAGCTCGTCGACCCGGCACGAAGCGTCGACAGTATTCTTTTTTCCTCTAAATTCATACTGATTGATTTGGAAGCGGTCGAGGCCTATACTCCTCTCGATCAGAGCCTTAAACGTGTCCTCCCAGACTTTACTGAATGCTGGGAGCACGTTGATCGGCCGAAATGAGAATGGGAGTGCAGGATATTTTCCCGGTTTCGGAATGAGAACCACCCTCGCCACTTTCCATATCACTGGCATCTTTCCTCGTCTGTTAACTGCGATTAATACTCTTAGTAATTTCTCCGTTCTCTCCTTTATTCTATTAATTTTATTACAGTCTCTGGTATGGTAGAGTGATACGGCCCCAGTCGTCCACTCCAGCTTTATTGGGATTTATCTTTTTAATAGCTACTAGCAGATCATCCTCCGTGATTAATGTATTATCTTCGCCGTCATCGCCGTTATATCCATCATTTGCTATTCGTATTCGCTCAGTCGGCTTCGTTTAAAAGAGTTTGTTTATTTATACTGGTCGAGGGAGAGTCGGAAAATTCAAACTCGTCTTCATCGACATCGCGACATAGCGGCGACATTGTTGTGCCCAGAGTTTATTTGTCCTTACATTACTTGTAATCTAACGGTCTTGATACTCCGAGGCAAAACAACATGATTTGAAATGTCCTCTGACTCATATGCCGCTACAAACACATCAGGATCACCGAGGTCTTGTCGAGCTAATTTATTCCTAACTTCGTAGATCCTCCCACGCCACCGCGCCCTGATGTGAATGAAAAAATCAAGGCACTTCTCTGAGCCTTACAGAGTTCTTAGCCTTACTTAGCACATCCACCCACACTGGGGAGGCGTATAGCACGACCGACTCATACCTGGTAATACAGCATCCTACAGGCGTTGTAGGGGCCGTTTACATTCGGCAGGAGCCTTCTGGTGACCCCTACAATAGCATCCGCTCTAGCACAAACTAGCTCTATATGGTCGAAAAAATTTTTTTTGGAGTCCAACACCACGCCTAGGTACTTGGCCTTCCTTGCCAAAGTTATGTTAAAACTTCTGGAAACTCTCATTCTCGTCAATAGTAAGATTTCGGTTTTTTCTCTTGCTATCTGTAGACCCGAATTTACATACCAATTGATGATCGTCTGCATGTGGAGGTTCAGGGAGTCCTCCACACTTTCCTTTTTATTCAGGCTCACCATGATAGCAAGGTCGTGCGCAAATGCAATAGCTCTCAAATTAACATAGTCGTCGAAGCTGCCGAGGCTATCGTAAACTAAGTTCCATAGTAGCGGGCACATCATTGAGCCCTGAGGAACTGCAGCAAAGATTTTTCTTACGATCGGTCCACTCGGGTTGTCGAAAACTACGAAACGATCCTTCAGATAGTTCGCGAGAACCCTCGTCAATTTGTAAAAGAGACTCCTACGCCTCGCCTCCTCCAAAATGACCTCCCACCACAAGGTATTAAACACATTTTTAACATCAATGCACTTCATAACATAGACTAGGCCCTTCCTTCTGCAAGTATCGGCAAACTTGCAGACCTGCGATATGGCATCGATGATGCTCGTCCTACTTGTCCTTGTTGTCCTCTATTTCCTCTTCATCCGAAACGCCCATGTCCTCTAATGAAAAGAGGTTCGCAATGATGCTTACGGCCTGTTTCCTCCCAAGATTCGCGTTCGGCTTATACTCCTTCTCAGCCTAGCTATGACCTTCTTATATGGCAAACCCCACGGATCCCGGTCGAGAGTGGCCGTGATACCAAAACGGGACTTAACCTCAGCCTTTTTTTTGTTTTTTTTGCGTGAGGAAGGAGAAATGCTATTACGCATACCCAGAGAGACCCGCGTCTCTGGGTTATGTAGGACTCGGCAGGTGACATCGCCATACCCACTAAAAACCCTTTGTTCTTCTTCTTCTAGTAGAATTAATGTTGTTTATCAGACAAAGTAACTATTTTATCTTGTTTAACTTAGCGTCGTCCGTTTTGTGTCCGCATACAACAGCGAATGAATAACTTTGCAATATTAATTTCGGATAGGTTGGATTGGCGACGCATTTTACTTTTAAGCTGAAAAGACTTCAGGCTTCGTTGTGCATGGTGGCGTCCTCTCTCTAGTGACTCCACAACTTGTAGATCATCTCTTTTTCTAGATAATCTATAGAATGTTCTGTCTTTAACGCTAGAATTTTACTATATGTTAAAAACAGCTATACCAGCCTATTTTTACTATATTTGCATACAAATCATTTACGGACATGTAAAGAAACCTGGATCCACAGATATCTACATATTAAGTAAAAGTAACATAACGTTACTATTCTATGTTGCAGTTATATTCTATATATAATAGTATTAAATAATACAATAATTTTACATTGTACGTTATAATTTCCCACTCAATAATTTTGTTACTGAACCCAATACGTGTCAAAGTCGAAGAAAGTAAGAAAACAAGAAGGTTAGAATTGCTATGTGTTGATCGCTCAATTCTAAACTACCTGAAATATGAACTCCTTCTCCCTCTTTCTTGTCATGCTTTTACACACACGTCTTATGAAAGCCTATATAAGATATAGTTGCACGCACAGTTCACGGTTCCCATGGTTGATTGGAAACAAGTTCCTCTTTCTTTATTAAAGCGCAGTATACATATACAAAGTTATTCACTTAATTTGGAACCCAAGCTCACGAGAACATATGAGAATGACAACATTCTAATATGTACGCTTTCTAGTGCAAACAAACGTCGCTCGCCATCTATAAGCTGCTGTTAGAAGTATAAATAGACGAAGACACACAACAGTTCGATAGTTGCCGAAGGGCTTTAGCTATTACGTCACAACAAGGAGAAAACGATCGCTGAAAAAGCGAGCTTCGCGTCTTTTCGCCCAACGATTTCATGCACGAAGCTTCGAAATTCGTTTCTCTTTCCACATTTAGTTTAATTTTTTTGTAATGACCAATATCGTGGATTGTGCTTACCTGAAATTTAATAAATATTTTTTTATTTAAAATCCCATTCAACTGCCAAAGTTATTTGAAATGTGAAAAAAGAATTACAATGAAATTGTTCGCATTCTTACAAAGCTCCAGAGTTAACATCAATTTATAGATACTTTGCGACAGTTGATTGTAGTACGAAGAGTAGATGTTATACCGCTCTCAACGTTCTCGCGAACGCGGGTGCCGAGTTAAGTGGATAACCATGTATTCAATCTCTATATTTACATGTATATGTGAATGTATGTAAGGAAAATTCTGGATCGATCACTAGATTGCTAGATGATAACACTAGAACTATCATATCAGTAGTTACCTACTAGAACGACCTACATAGTTTTACAATTTTATAAATGCGTAAGCCATTTTTTAGCGATCATGGTCTCAGATGGATTAATAACACCAAAAATACACTCTATATAACATGCAATTCCTTTTGTATTCCCAGACTTCTGTAAGAATGCATTAAACCAATAAATATAAACCCTCGTTTGGCGAACATGATCCGAGATGGATTAACACTAGAACTACCAACGTTTGAGAGGTAGCTTTTTTTTCGCGAAGAGGGGAAAATGTATTACGCATAGCCGACGACCCGCGTCGCCGGGTTATGTCGGACTCGGCTGATGGTAGTGCCATACCCACTAAAAGTCCCTCCTCTTCCAATCTTTCTTTGAGTGGAGGGTTTCGTCGGCACTGTTAAATAAAACATTATTTCGGCGGAACCCCATTCAACGCGTAAACTCCTTATCTATCAAATGATTGCATTTTTTTCGGAGATAGTCAAAACATCATCTTTCCCTTCTTTGGGTCGCTCCACCTTTGGCCCTTTCTTGCGCCTGTCTCGCCTTCGTCACTGCATCGATCTGGAACAACGTCCAGGTATGGTCGTTGGCTGAAACCAATGCGATTATATTATCCACTGTACGAGCCTCGTGCACAATATTCTCCAGAGTGCTACGCTGGACTGCCCATCTTGAACACCTCAGTAAGGCGTGCTAAGCATCATCCGGACACGCGTCGCAATCCCAACATTTTGTAGAGGATGACGTAGTTCAAATATCAATATTATAGTCTGTGTCGTGAGCACTTTATTAAAGTGATACCTTGGTACAAAGTACAAAGTCCTGGTATATAATTAATCGGAATAAATACGCGCATGTGTCGAGAAACTTCGTATACACTTTGATGTGTCGATATGCTTACTCTTCGATTGCTAAACTCTGTCGTTCGTCAATTCGCTTGTTTATTTATACTGGTCGGGGGACAGTCGGAAAGTTTGAACTCGACTGCGTTTAACGGTTGAAAATAACGGCGACAGTGTTTTGCTCGGAGTTTGATTATTAATACAATATGTGTGTGTCCTACGATATTGATGCTCCGATTCAAAACAACAATAAGATCTGAATTTATTAGCGTGCTGCTACAATTTGTCGACGGTTTCCTTATTTATCCTAAGCCTATACGTGTTGAAGATACTATGTCCAGTCAACAGTTTCATGGTATAGTCATTGATATTTCTCTTCTTCTTTCTGAAGGTGGCTGAATCCTCAATCAACCTCCTTGTCCAATTGTTCGCGTTGGATCAGGTCCACTCACTTCTCCACTCGTCCACCGTTTCCTCTTCGTTAAGATGGAGCTGATTCAAAAGCACTTCTGGATCGCTGAGGTCTGGTCGAACTAGTTTCTTCCTAACCTCGTAGATTCTTCCTCGCCACCGCGCCCTGATATGGATGGGCATGGTCCCCGTCAACACGCACAACTCCGCATGTGAAACCGTCCTGTAGGCCGTAAAGGTACTTATCAAGGAACTCTTAGCTCGTCCATTTGGACCACACTAACTCCGGGATCCCACCGCTATTTTCCTCTGTTACGCCCTCGTTCGCGACGCCCATATCCTCAATTAGAAAGAGATTACCAATAATGTTCTCAGTCTGCCGCTTCCCCAGGCTCACATTCTGCTTGCTCCTTCTAAGCCTGACTATGACTCTTTTATTAGACAAGCCGCACGGATCATGGTCAGGGGTAGCTGCGAACTCCTTCTAGACCAGCCTCTTACTTGAATAGATAGCTGACTTGAGCTCTTTCTTGTTTTTCCTATAATCGGCTCCCAGCTGAGCGGCACACTTCTTAGGTGGAAATACTTTCTTGAGTGAAGCCTCACAAGATTCTTCGATAATCCGCTGCAGATAGTCTTCTTGTTTTATCATCTCCCTCAACTGAGCTTCCAATAATTTATTTTTTTTTTGTCGTCAAAACTATTTCAAAACGTCACTACTTCAAATTTCCCTCTTTTCGCAGACTGGACAGGCAATCTGATCCCCCCTTAATGGGACTAAAACTTTGTAATTCGTGTCCAGGGACGTTGCCAGATCGTCACCGATGGTCTCCTCCGAAGCGGAAAAATCCGCCATGGCGCCCCCGGGACCGAGAGACGCCGCGTCCGAGGCTTCATTATTTCTACTATCGAATTTTAATCATAATTTGATAACGCACATTTTTTCCAATCAAAATCCAAATATTAGTCATTAGCTGTCCAAGTCGGCATAGATTTAATCCGGGTACAAGTTCCCTTAATTATGAATTCATCCAAAATTCACGGTGAAATCACCGTCGATCGGTAAGCCGACGTCTACTTTTAGTCCTCCGCTCTTGTTCGTCGTCGCACTCCGTTTAGCCATGCCAGCCGCATCTGGGAGACTATACCTCACGCTGATACGACATAGCATGTTACCGGTGGTACCACTGGGAGGTAGGAGTGCAACTTGAGCAGACGAGACCGAGGCCTCGCCTGCTCCCGAGTAATTATGATTCTTCTATTGCTGGGGGCAAGCCGTTTCACAACGTTATACCACCCAACCAACTCGCAGGATCACAACACGCAACTGGCCCAGCACAACGCGGCTCACCAAGCTCACGCATAGGCTAAGCCGCGACCCACTTTCCGGCGCATCCGACTAAGTCCGAGCGGCGTATCGTTTTCAGGCTAACGTGGCTAAGGAGCCACCCCATGCCTTGGATTTCGCATTGAAGTCACGCGCAACGATCACTTCTTTGCATCTCCTCGCAGCTGTCCCGATGGATATGTCGAGCTTCTCATGCCCCCCTCCTTTTCGAACAACGTATCTTCGCTGAGATATGGAGGTCATTAAATATGGTTGCCCAAATAGATGCATCCCTCTTCGTATCTTTGTACCAAAAGGAGAGCTGTCGATTCGGTTCAGATATTATCACTGACGCGCCGCTCCCAGGCAAGCTGCTGCATCAGGTCCTGGGCAAACCTGCTCCTTTTCAAATTTATCTGCACTACTTTTAGGGTGCTCTCCCTCTAACTGCCCCTTTCTGTATTAATTTTCTGAGCGTAGGGCACGCTAACGACCCCATAACATGATTAGTCTGAATCTCGGACTTCCTGCTACACAGCGTGCACTTCGAGTCGTTAACACAATTCGATATTGAGTGCCCCATCTCGCCACATTTCCGGCAATGCTCCTTCTCAGGACTGAACGAACACCTATTCGTCATGTGCCCAATCTCATGGCACCTATCGCATCTAATTACATTGGGAAGGGGTCCGCATATTGGCAATTGCAAGGCCTGTTCTTATTTTAATTCTCCCCTCCTTGCTCGCGATATACGTAGCCGGTACCACGGCAATCGCAGTCTGCGTGCTCGCGCTGAAGGTGCTCTAAAGTAAGGTACAAGAAGAAGGCCTTGGAATCGAAGAAGGAATTAGTGAAAGAAGGTATGGACTAAGTATAAATAAATAATAAATATAGTTTTTATGATCTCAGAACATGTAGTTCCTTTTGTAAGATAATAATAGATCAATGAATATAAAAACATTCTACTATTAGGTATTTTTTAAAGACCAGTCATTTCGATTGGTTTTGGTAGAGATAGCTATCTCTCTAAAGTCGCTAAAGGTGCTGCCTTTACATGTTCTGAGATCATAAAAACTATATTTATTATTTATTTATGCTTAGTCCATACCTTCTTTCACTAATTCCTTCTTCGATTCCAAGGCCTTCTTCTCGCACCTTACTGCTCTTTTCAGTGTCTTTTCTTTAATTTCCTCTATCTGACATTCCTCTCTCAGGATGTAGTTATTGGCGTTATTGCGTCTAAGCCTAGCAGCCATCTCACGTATCTCTTTTTTACCCTGTCCAGTCTCTCTTCTATGTTCCATCACCACACCTGCGCTCCATACAGCGCTACACTCTACCAGTGCTCCAAACATCCTCATTCTCCTCTTGTAGTCTCTTTTGAATATCTTTCCTCCTACGCTCCATATCTTCTTCATCGCAATTGCTGCCCTCCTTTTCCAGCCTTGGATATGCTTCTCGTCGCTCCCGTTTTTTTGCAGTATGTACCCTAGATACCTAATCTCATCCACTTCTTCTAGTTCATGTTCCCCCCATCTCCATTTCATTTGCCTCCTCTTGTTCCTTCTCTTTTCAAACACTATTACTTTTGTCTTTTTGGTGCTCAGTTCCAGTTCCACATTCCTCTAGGAATGTCTTAAATCTCCTCATCATTTCCTTTAACTCCTCTTCTCTGTCCGCTATCAATACAATGTCATCCGCGTATGATAATGACCATACCTTCCTGTCTCCTACCACTATGCCTCCTACTTCCCCTTTCCTCATTTCCTCTCCCAGCCCTGCCACATAGATGTTAAATCTACCCTTGTCTCACTCCCCTCACCGTCCAAAACTCTTCTGTGTAGTTGTTCCTGATCCTCACTACGTTCTTTGTCTCCTCGTATATCTCCTCTATCCTTCTGGTTAACTTCTCGTTCACCCCCATTCTCCTCATCTCTCCCAGTTTCTTCCTGTTAACCCTATCAAACGCTGACTTCAGGTCCACGAAGCATACATATAGCTTCCCTCTTTCCCCGCTCAATTGTTTATCTATCATATTGTTTATCTATCATATCAGAACGTATATTGCGGCTATCACTCCTCTTCCTTTCCTAAACCCGAAATGACTCTCTGCCAGCTTGTCCTTGATTTCCACTTTCAGCCGCTCGTCTAGAATTCCTGCATAGATTTTGTATGCCGTGTCCATTAGCGTGACCCCTCTGTAGCTCTTCACTGCTCCCTTGTCCCCCCTCTTGTAAATCGGACATATTACGCCTTTTCTCCAGTTTTCAGGTATCCCCTCTCTATTCCATATTTGTCTTAGCATCTCCCATAACGCTCCCCCATTTCCTTCGGCGCATACTTCCATACCTCATTTTCCAAGCCATTTCCCCCCGCTGCTTTTTTCTATCATATAACGCTAATATTAACAGGTTAATATATATTCTCAAAGATTCAACAACTTCAATGTGATACAAGGTTACGTATGTGGAATGACAAACTACGAATGAGTACGACCTGAGACTCGCTTCATGTTGGCGATTGTGATGATGTATCTTCTGTCGATTGACTGTCTTCGACTTGGTGATTCTGATGATTTGACTTCTGACTTCTGCTGTTCCCTGAACTGTGTTTTAACTCGAGTTGATATTACCTCACTGTTCGCTCTTATGTTATTACGGAGGGTATCGGTGTGCCCTTTGAACGAAGAACGCGGATTCGTTGTTCACGCTTTTCATTAGAAAAGTGAGGGTAACGATTCGCGATGTCGATTGGTTATGAACCACATTAATGAATGAAGAGATGATGAGGAAGCCTCCTACCAACGTGGCTCATGGTTGACCTTGTTCATGGGAAAAATCAGCTTTGTCGTTAGACAAATATTCGTTTTTTCCGTTAGGTAACCACCCGCTTTCTCCATAATTTTTGAGAGCGCCTAATAAATCTAAGGACTTTTCTAAGAAACAGTCATAAACCGAAAACACTTCTAAGATTAGAAAATCCATCAGGACAAGCAGATTAACTTTACCTAATACGTTTCGTTTACCTAATACGCGCTTTACATCCCATCAGTCTTATGACGTTATCACCTTATTGTCTCCTTCCTTATATTATTCCTTGTCTATCTCTTTCTTCTTATATATCTACCTCCGCTCTTATTCTCTCTATTATATTGCACTCCATTATATATTCTGTCTCTAAAACTATGACAACTTTTGGCCTTTTGGTGGCTGCTTCTATATCTTCGTCTGTTTTCAGAGATATTGATGCTGATGTTGAATGATTGAATACCCTAAAGAGCTGCCAGTTTGTGAGTTGGTTATGAATAAAGCCATTAAGTTGATTTTCGATAATTAGTGAGTTAATTGTTGCTATGACGGGTGAGTGATCTGAAAAGAGTTCCGCAGAAGAGTTGATTTGGATATATCTTGGCGAGATGTTTTTACTTATGAAGAATTCTAATAAGTCAGGTAGTTTGTTAGTGTCAGTGGGCCAGTAAGTGGGTTCGTTTGTACTGAGGTAATTAAGTCTGTTGGCGTTAATGCATTTCAGAAGATTTTTACCTCTTACTGTGATAAGTCTGCTGCCCCATTGCGTATGTTTAGCGTTATAATCTCCTCCAGCTACGAATCTATTTCCCAGGTCTTCGAGGAATTTATCGAAGTCTTCTATCACTACGTTTGCAGCTTGAAGGTAGTCCTTCTGGAATGATGGAAGCTCATTATGTTTTGTGTTGGTTTTGATGATAATTGCGGTAGGCCTTTCCACTGGGATGTTGGGTATGGTAAAAGTTATAATCATTTATTTTGAGGTAATTTTTATCGGTGAAATGAGTTTCAGATATAAGCACTACGTCAATTTTTTGTTGTTTTAGGAGGAGTTCTAGTTTGTATTTATGCTGAGCTAGACCGTTAGTATTCCAAAGAAATATGCGTATTGGTTTTATTTTACGTCGGAGCGTGTTAGTTTGTCCACAATGATTGTAAGCAATGATAGCAAGTTATTAATTTGCTCTGTTTGTTTCGCGATTAATTTTTCATGCCTATTGAAGTTATCCATGTTTTGTGAACTGGGAACATTGGTTTGTGATTGATCACTATAGGTTTTCGGTCTGTTTTAATTTCCTTGAACTGCCTGTGCATAGAAGGTTGGAGGGGTAGTGAATTTTTGTGGACTAAGTACTTGGTTGGTTAGGTCCTTAACTCTGGGTTTGGGGTACTTATTTTTATACAATGTCTTGTAGGCTGTGCAACTTTTATAGTTGGCAGGATGCTCTCCTTGACAGAGGATGCATTTCGTAGGAGTTTCTGAAGATTTATAGCACTGACCTGTGGGGTGAATACTTGCACACTTAACGCAGCGGTGATTGCGGTTGCAATATTTCTGTACGTGGCCGTACCTTTGGCATCTTTTACATTGTGCTATCTCTTTTTTTAAAGAATGTGGTTCAACTTTTACTACAGAATTCATTAAACGATTGGTATTATAGGCTCCTTTGTTATTTGGCTTTTGCTCTAAGTCAATGAAGAATAAGGATAGCGGATTTTTTGTGATTCTTTTCCTTATATTGGTAATGCTGGTTACTTCATGGCCACAATTGAAGAGTTCTAACTTCAGTTCATCTATGTTAGCTGAGTAATGGATGTTGCGTAGTAGGGTACGAATAGGTCCTTCTTCTATGAGTTGATATACGTGGAAGTTTGCGTTCAAAGTTTTTAGTAACTTTGTTAGTTTTCTATAGGAGTCTGGGTTTGTCGGCAGGATTTTGATTTTGTTGTTGTTGATTTTAAGGTTGTAGTCTTCTTTGGAGATCTCTCTCTATGGACTTGATCATCGTTTGTATGTCGATGACATCATCAACAAATATTGGTGGGGGGGGGGCTTCTTTGTGTGTGTTGGTTTGGGTCTGTAGCGTCATTGATGTTGTTTTTCTGATTTCGGTTATCTAGGGGTGTTGGTTGTTTGGTTACTTGCGTGTAGCTTCGGCTACCAAAGGTGTTGGTACTTTTTTGGCACTTTTGCCACGGAGGAAGTAGCGCGGAGCAATTGTGGATTTGCTCAGGAGAGCCTGGTCGTGATTCCTGGGTCATCATCGATCTAATTAATTCAATTTGAAGTAAATGGTCGAGAGGCTAAGATTCGGATCAGAGATTAGGAGCGCTGGATTTTCCACTGGTTAGTTATGAAACACTTTCGACAGAGGGTTGTCACGTGTATTGTGAACATTCTTTTCCTTATATTGGTAATGCTGGTTACTTCATGGCCACAATTGAAGAGTTCTAACTTCAGTTCATCTATGTTAGCTGAGTAATGGATGTTGCGTAGTAGGGCACGAATAGGTCCTTCTTCTATGAGTTGATATACGTGGAAGTTCGCGATCAAGGTTTTTAGTAACTTTGTTAGTTTTCTATAGTCTGTAGTCTTTCGCCGCATGCCGACTCGTCAATTTTTAAAACATGATCCGTATAAATAGTATCAAATTTATTTAAAAAGCTATCCGCGTCAATCTGCTTCGTCGAGTACACAAACGCCCCACCAACCGCCCGCTTGACACTGCTCGTAAACATATGCAGAATATAAAAATGATCAGAGGCTGACTACCAAGTCCAGGACAGCGTTCTTCCTCCAACTCAGCCTCATACGTCGATTAATACTCAATATATCCGGGAAACTAGTCCTTCCATTCCTCAGGAAGGAATACTTCCCCGTCGTCCTAATCGGTAACAAATCGCACTTCGTGATCACGTTCAGCAGGCATGTTCCCCTCCATTCGGTCTTATTGTCACCCCATACTCTAGCCTTAGCGTTAAAATTTTCGGCAACCATTAGCGCCGATGCGCTTTCCCTTCCCTCCTTCAAAACACAATCTAATTCCCTCAAAAAGGCATCAAAAACGTGCCTAGTCGTGTTCGGGGAACAATACCCACTGACACAAAACACGTCACAGACCCTGATTCCTTTTCTTGGCGAATATGGATGCATTACCTATCAACTTCCTAGTAAAGTTGTCCTTATTGTCATTGCTACATTCCGCTTGCCACTCCATTAGGGCTTTCTTCCTTATGTCATTCAGTTCTTCTTTTAACTTGCTGCATCTATCGATCACTTCACTTTCAACAGCTAAGCTCTTATGAATCTTCGTTTACTGGTGCGATTTTTTCACCATCCTAGCTTTGATACAGGTCGGTAAGTTGCCGGTCAATACACAAAGCGCCACATGAGATACAGTGCGGTAGGCTGTAGATGTAGATCTTCCTGTTCTTCTCACAGTTCACTGCATCAGCCCACACAGGCACACCATATGTCACTATGGATTGCTAAACACTGTAATAGGTCCTGGGTGCCAAGCCAGGCGGACCATTGATATTCGGCAGAAGTCTTCTGAGTGCTCCTATCCTGATGTCTGCTTTATTGCACACAGTGACGATGTCAAATTTCCTGTACGAGCCAATCGTGACACCAAGATACTTAATAACCTCCACCGTATCAGTAACCAAGCCGCCCAAATTTAGGCCAATAACTCTGGCTACCCGCATTCCAGTAATAAGAATTACTTCAGTCTTGTCTTTGTCCAGCATCAAGCTCACACTCGCGCACCAGTTACACACGGTTTTCATAATCTCGCCTTCTTTCCCACTCACACCTTCGTTCTTCTTCACGGCACATGTGTTTGCCAGGTTATCTGCAA
Organism: Bombus bifarius; assembly: GCF_011952205.1. Taxonomy (NCBI): domain Eukaryota; kingdom Metazoa; phylum Arthropoda; class Insecta; order Hymenoptera; family Apidae; genus Bombus; species Bombus bifarius. The sequence continues at coordinate 161,197 of NW_022884626.1, forward strand.
ACGCGATTGCCTTAAAAAGCAGTCTATTGCCCAGCCTTTCCAATAGTTGGTCATGGGCAATATTCTACAGGAATGGCCCTAGAACAGATCCTTGTGGTACACCTGCCGCAACCTCGTACTCCACCGTACCAAACTGATTGCTGGCGGTTATCCTTCTGTCCGTCAGATAATTTTCGACCAATCTGATAATCTTCCAAGGCAGCTTCAATTTGATCACCTGAGTAATTGCATCCACCGTACTCCTTCTTTTCCTGAACCCGTCTCCTATGGAACGGGTCCACTCCTATACATCTTTCCATAACCTCCTTTAGGCACTTCTCCCATACATTTTCTCAATGTCCCCAGTGAGTACATACTGGTGAAGGTTGAATCTAAGAAGTATATCGAACAGATCCTCTTGCAGTTTGAGACCTGTACAGAGCGTATCGTTTAACGAAACGAAACGACACAGAGTTTGGTTGTTGCGCTTAATGCTCTGATTACCCTGTGGTGTGCTAAGTAATACCCACTATCGTCAGCGCTGTCGGTAATGGTGCTTGACATGTGTCCCAAATCCTGGTAGTTTTGTAATACCGCTCGATATTCGGCTTCAAAGCGTTTGTTGCGTTGGAATTGACGGTTGAGTGATGCAAGTCGTTTCATCGCTAGCACTTTGGAGGATCCAAGCGATGGGAGCTGGTCGTTAAATGGGAGGGCGACGATGTATCGTCCTTCGGTGGTGCGTCGGACGTGAGCTCTGAAGTTTTCCTCACATCGTCGCCTTGCCTCTGAGATATGTTGAATCGGAGCTCCTTCCTATAACTGCGTGAGGTCTCTTTGTCCGTTATGGATGTGTGGAATGTATCATACTTGTCGTTGTTTAGGAAGTTGGACTCCTTCCGATTACCCAGCCGAATCCTGTTTATTGTAAACGCAGATCCGGCTCGTCCGGTTGCGTCAGATTAATTTGTCCGACGCACATCGACGCAAGTATTGCACCCGAACTTAATAAAACATCGATCGGCGCTTGCTATTTTGTGGGTGTATCTAGTGTGTCGGGCGATCGATGTGCTGGCTAGGGATCAGGGTCGATATGGCCGGGATGATGAGGAACGTTAATATACGTTTGTATTTGCCATCTGTGGACGTAATCGTAGCCGATATGTAATGGATGTATGTTCGCTGCTTCTCCAGTTATGGAGGCCCGTAGATAGTGGAATTTTTGCAGGTGCATTTTCAATAGGTGCGAGTTAGTGATTCTTGTCTATTGCCGAGTTGAAGGTATTGTAGAATGTTCGAATTTCCCGTCGAATGCTGGCAGCCACATTTCTGGCAAATGCATTTTCGCTTCGGGAAAATCGATGCTTTTAGATGTCAACGGGGTTGATGATTAATTTCCTTCCATGAGGACCTTTATTCGAGTGTCCAGGGATATGCAATGTCTTAACGCTTCTCATTTCTGAGCGATGTCATCATCTTTGATTTCATCTAAGTCGTGTTGGAATGGTTTAAATCGTTCCCAACGGTCCTTAAGTTGGGATTGATCTCTTGTTTCGACCGTTCGCGGGTAGACGTGATCTCGAAGAAGCGCGCAAACGGCAGTCGTAAATTCTCGTTACGATTAACCAATCGTACCAATATGGTATAATCGTAACCAATATGGTTATAGCCAACGTTAACAGATGAAGCTAGGAGTAAGTCTCCTGCCAACGTGGGTCGTGGGTGTCATTGTTTATGGGAAAAACCTGCTTTTCCGTTAGACAAATATTCTTTTCCCCTTAGGTAACTACCCGCTTTCTCTGTGATTTTTAAGAGCGAATAATAAACCTAAGGACTGTTTTAAGGACCAGCCATAAATAGAAAATACTTGCAGGATTAAAGATTTCGTTAAAAAGACCCTGTTTATGATGGTTCCCTAGGTTTATTGAGAATCTGAATAACGTTGCGTGGGCCTTTGACGGTCAGACAATGAAGGACGGCGCACGGACTGTCCCACGCGACGTAACACCTCTCTTCATTTGTCAATTTTAGGTTATAATAAATCTTGCCATTTTGAATGTCGTACAATTTTTTTTTTTTGCAAATAGACATTCGGTGAAAATGTTCGGTGAAAAGTAAAATGTTTATATGTAACAGACTTATGTTTACGTATTGCACATTCTATAACTGAAACAATTCGGAAGCTGTATCTATTTATTTATTATAAAACTATACTAGATAAATCGCATTAAGTTCTAAATTTCCTTTTAACTAAATTTCTTCACACTTATTCTCGTACAAAATTTTGTAGAGGTTTATTTGAAGAGGTTGTAGACGCGTGAGAATTAATGACGAGATTACTTGTTGTTGTAACCGTCGAATGTATTTAAATCGATAAAATAATACACGATCGTAAACGTGAGTCATTGATGAGAAGTATAATTCGCAGAATAGAATCGCGGAATAAATGCTTACGCGTAACTTGGTAGACGCTCGTAAGATTGAAAATTGAAATTCGTCTCGATTCGACGGTTGCATGTAGCGGTGACGTTGTGTTTGCCCGGAGTTTATTTGTCATTATGTTTCTCATGCTTCAAGGCTAGGTCAATATCCTGAGTATGAGACGCTCTCGACTCGCATCATCCTTTGACTATCGTGCCGCTACATTTTTATTTTACATTTATTATACATTTTTATTATATTTACTTGAGCGTCGCTGTTTTTTTAAAATATTCGTAGTATATCCTGTGTCCAATAATTACAATGCTTAACCGAAACCTGCTTGTAACTGAGGTGGAATGGTGTAATAGGTACTGAAGTACACTAGGTTATATTTAACCAATAACGTTTATTAAACCAGATAACAACAAATGACAATTAGCAGTTAACATCGGTTGATACTTAACGCCGATAAATAATAGCGTCGTTCGATCGATTTCTCGATAATAGCGTACCCGTTTTCTTCCGTCTTTCGCGTCTCGTGGCTCGTGGTCGAATGTGCTTATTTTTCCGACCGAACTGATTCTTTTCTTCGTTCCCACCGATATCCCCACTGGCGTGCGTTCATTATAAGTGCCGCCGTGACGGGCGGGTGTATGCCCTTCCGAGAAATTCGGCGGAAGAAGCGTGAAGATATTGATGATGTCGTGTTGCGTTTTGACGGCGTAGCGTAGCGCTTTGTATCACGGAGCCATTGGAAAGTTCCATAGTCCTTGTCGCTACAGTACCACCTTACCAGTGATAACGCTACATAAATAAAAGAATATATGAATATTACAAAGCAGTGTGCGCATTGGCCGGTTCTTAACACTTATCCGAAACCTGCCTGAAACCGATCGGGAAATCGGACTCTTCGCCCAGACCGCGTAACGTATCTATTCCGGGTATTTTCTCCGTTTGTCGTTTGGTTATTGGCGTTTGCCCCGCATTCGTCGCGAACATTCGTTTGGTCTACCGGAATTAGCACGTTGCGAGTCTCGGCGGTCCTTTGTTAGAGGTCTTCGGCAATGACAAACGCAGGCTTCAAGCGATCTATGGAAACCGTTACGTCGCGATTATTTATTTTTACCGTATATGTCTTATCACCTCTCTGTATGACTTTATACGGTCCATCGTACGGTGGCTGTAATGGTCCTCCAATCGCGTCATGGCGCACGAATACGTATGGCGACGTCTCTAATTCTTTGAAGACGAAAGAATTCCGCCGGCAGACGTATGCCGTTGCCGTAAATCATTTCGGCCGCCGGTGCCGTAAATCATTTCGGCCGCCGTTGCGTTTAGGTCCTCCTTTATCGCGCTTCTCATACCTAATAAGACGATCGGGAGAATTCCGACTCAGTTGCTCGTGTCGTGGCATTTGATCGCCACCTTTAATTGTCTGTGTAGGCGTTCTACTATTCCTTCAGTATCTGCCATCCTACAGCAGTTTCAATTCGCGGCGTTTAGAGTCTCAATATCACTATCACATTCACATCTTCAACTTTCAATCACGTCGGGGTCACCAATTTGAGGTGGAATGATGTAATAGGTACTGAAGTACACTAGGTTATATTTAACCAATAACGTTTATTAAACCAGATAACAACAAATGACAATTAGCAGTTAACATCGGTTGATACTTAACGCCGATAAATAATAGCGTCGTTCGGTCGATTTCTCGATAATAGCGTACCCGTTTTCTTCCGTCTTTCGCGTCTCGCGGCTCGTGGTCGAATGTGCTTATTTTTCCGACCGAACTGATTCTTTTTTTCGTTCCCACCGATATCCCCACTGGCGTGCGTTCATTATAAGTGCCGCCGTGACGGGCGGGTGTATGCCCTTCCGAGAAATTCGGCGGAAGAAGCGTGAAGATATTGATGATGTCGCGTTGCGTTTTGACGGCGTAGCGTAGCGCTTTGTATCACGGAGCCGTTGGAAAGTTCCATAGTCCTTGTCGCTACAGTACCACCTTACCAGTGATAACGCTACATAAATAAAAGAATATATGAATATTACAAAGCAGTGTGCGCATTGGCCGGTTCTTAACACTTATCCGAAACCTGCCTGAAACCGATCGGGAAATCGGACTCTTCGCTCAGACCGCGTAACGTACCTATTGTTGGTGTTTCCTTCATTCTTTTGATTATTAATAATTGAACCGCTTTCGTTGCGGGCGTTTGTCTGTTCTACCGGAATAAGCACGTCACGGATTTCGGCGGTTTTCGCTTCGAGGTCCTCTGGTACTACAAAGGCTGGCTTTAATCGGTATACGGAAACCATTACGTCACGATTGTTGACTCTAATTGTGTATGTTTCTTCGTCTCTTCGTGTTACTTTAAACGGCCCGTCGTAAGGCGGCTGTAGAGGGCCTCTAATCGCGTCATATCTCCGACTCCAACTCGCTGAAAATGAATACTTTCTTTTTGCGGCGTCGTGTAACAAGCTGTGGCCTGACTTTTTCCATCCGTTCTTTTAACAGGTTCGCGAATTCCGAGTTGATTGGTTGGTAAAACAAATTGTGCCGGTAATTGTATGCCGATGCCGTAGATCATTTCGGCTGCCGTTGCGTTAAGGTCCTCCTTTATCGCGCTTCTAATGCCTAATAGTACAATTGGCAAAATTTCAGGTCCGTTGCTCATGACGTGGCACTTGATTGTCGCTTTGAGCTGTCTATGTAAGCGCTCTAGCATCCCATTAGACCCGAGATATGATAGACCGACGTGCGTAGATGGGTGACTCCGAGCAACCGGTCCCTGGTCGGTTGTTATTTTTAAGGGAACATGGAAACGAAAGATCCAGGTCGAAAGGAGGGTCGAGGCAACAGTTGGCGCTTCCATGTTAATGATAGGAATGACTTCAGGCCAACGCGAAAAACAATCGATACACGTTAGGCAATATCGATAGTCTTGCGAATATTGCATTACGATAATGCCTACGTGTATATGCTCGAATTGACCTTCTAATGTTTTAAACGTTCCGACTGGTGAAGATACGTGCCTGGCGACTTTTTATTACGTTGGCATTGTCGCGTCCACGTACGGCAATCTTTGTTTACAGACGGCTAGACAAAATGTGTAGTCACCAGTTTTTGCGTGGCTCGTATCCCCGGATGAGAGAGTCCGTGTAACGACCGTTGCGGCTTCGGTACGAACCTGTTCGTACGGCCTGTCGTGGTTTCGATGTGACGTACCACGCTGTATCGAGCCTTTTCTTTCCCGTAAGTCGGCGGACGAGTGAGGCCGGGAAATTCCGCCAGTAGTTGGTGATACTCTGAATCACCGCAGGTGGTTGTTATCGGTAGGACGTTGTCCGTCGCCGCGAATCCCTTCGAAGATATCTGGGACGTGTAGAAATCTAGAAATCTAGAACATCTAGAAATCTAGAACATCTAGAAATCTGTTATTACGTGGGTCTACGAGGAACCGAAGTGACTTAGGAAAACCATGGCGATAATAGGTGTTAGAGTTTGGACGTCGGCCACAGTAAAATTTCACTTGAAGACACGTCGTAGGGACAAATTCAGATGGATCGCGACGGTCCCGTACGTTGCCATTCGTGTCCTGTTAGCCGCGAACAACTCGTACTCGCTTTTCTTTGCAACTCCACGGATTTTGCTGCGTGGGTAGACGCTAATGTCGGCGCCGGCGTCTACCAGATACGAAACGTGCGTGTTTTCGCCGTCGTCGTTCGCCGCGTTTACGGACGGCTGGCCGCGTTTCCCGAATTCCAATTTCATGTTGAATTGCATGTTCTCGCGCGTTCCCGAAACGTCGCGTGGTAGAAATAGAACCCATCTTGCCGCTGCGGGTCTCGGGATCTCGAACCGCGGCGGTATATTGTACGACAGCGTGATCGTGGTCGCGGTTATCGACGGTTATCCACGCACAACGCGTTCATTTGCGCTTGCATGTGATTCATCTGCTCTCTTAACGCGTTGATGGCGGCGGCGGTCGAATCGCTCGTCCCGACGTTTTGTACAGGTGAATTGCTTATCACTGTTATCCGATCTGTGCTGACCGCGGCAATTTGTACTGGGTCCGGGCGTTTGTCGTGGATGCTGTCGGCGATTCGGGTCAGTGTTTTGGGTTTCTTATCCTGCACGGAGGCCAGGACATGCTACACGTGAACTGGCAGCCGGCCTTCCCAGACGGTGAGAATGAAATCATCCGATATTGCGAGGCTCCTCAAGTTCCGGTAAAATTGGGAAGGTGTTCTGTCGCCTGTTTGCTCGTTTTCGTCGGGGGAGAGTCGGAAAATTGAAATTCGTCGTGATTCGACGGTTGCATGTAGCGGTGACGTTTTTCCCGGAGTTTTATTTATTAAACTTAGTCCCTGCCATTCGGCTTTGGACGACTTCCGGTTTACATACTTTCTTACATTACTACTTAAGTCACCTTATAGTACACTTATGCTACCTTGTAATACGACATATGTTACATTGCATTTCGTTATTTTGTCCTGACCCTTCTGCCTGTCGTTCTTTGGCCTTTGAATCTAGCTGTAATCTCTTCTCTTCTCCATTATCTCTTTCAGCATTGCTAGCCCCTCTCCTGTCTCCTTTAGTGTCTCTTCCAGTCCCTTTGATCCCCCTGTTACCTCACATTCTTCCAGTCTCATATCTTCTGTCTCATATCTTCCTCTCCTTTTCCCGGAGTTTATTGGTCATTATTATTTCACGCGTCAAGGCTAAGTCAATGTCCCCTCGTGTCGTCCTTTGACTCCTGTGCCGCTACAGGTTTATTGAGGGTCTGTCTAATTGTGCTTGGGCCTTGACGGTCAGACAATGAAGGACGTCGCACGGACCATTTCACGCGACGTAACACCATTTTTTAGCGATCATGGTCTCAGATGAATTAATAACAGCAAAAATGCACTGTCCTTCTGCATTGTCAAATTTTGTCAGAATGTATTAAATCAATAAATATAAACCCTACTTTGGCGAGCATGGTCCCAAATGTATTAATGTTACCAAAAATGCACTTCACATAACGTGGAATTGCTTTTGTATGTTGTGTTAAATCGATAAATATAAACAGTTTCGATTATTACGAATATTTTAAAGACCAATCATTTTGACTGCTCTTGGTAGAAATAGTTTAGTCTTAACTGTCAGTATTTCTAGTGTCAGCCGTTCACACGGTTTAGACCACTACGTGTTTCGGAAATGGCTGAAGTAGCACGCAGGGATAGAAATCGGTTTGCTACACTGTCGGCTCCTGTCATTGCCTGTTAATTAGTCCAGGTTCGAAAATTCAGAAGAGTTTCAATTTCGTGTTCACTTTTTCTTACTGGTAGTCGACTACTCTATAACGATCGAAACTTGACCAGTGTTGACAGTGTTCGTGTTTGGCCAGACTTCCTAACTTCGTCTCGTTCGTCTTCTTCTTCCTCTTCTTCTTCGCCTCCGCCAATTTCCACTCTCCACCCTCCTGCTCCCTCGGGAGCGACGTCGTTTGGGCGGCGCGGGAATCGGCGGAGCGGTCCTTGCTCGGACGTGCTTCGGGGGTGTGTTGCCGTCGTATACCCCCAAAACGCTCCTCTATGGTCCTGAGAATGGAGGGTCCTAGCTCTCGGACTACCCTCTCCAGGGCATCTAGACGTGCCCTGTCGCTTCCGCCTTCCCGCGGAGGACGGTCGTACTCGGACGTCGCGCCGGTGCACCGCGGGCACTCGTGAGCGCGAGCAGCCAATCTCCTCAGTTCTTGGCGGAGGGCTGCGTTTTCCTCCTCCAGCACGGACAGCCTCGTGTCTACGTTGTCGTTGTCCCGCGCTGGCTTCGTCCTCCTCGAGGATTCCGCTTTCCAGGCGGCGGTGATATATCTCACCGCGTCCTTCAAGGATCTGATGTACGTCCCCTTGAGGTTGGACGACGTCGTCGCAATCCGATCTCGGAGACGTGCATCGTCAGGCCCGCGCTGACGTCCGCGGCCGAACTCGTCCTTATCTGCGTCGCTAACTCTTCGGATACGTCGTGGTTGCTATCCTCCTCTCCTTACCCCTGGACGCCGCTGAAGCCAGCGACGAGCGCGAGGCGATCGAGGCGACCGACTCCTCGTCGTCGGACACCTCGCTCGCGCCCGCGATCTGTTGTCCTCCGTCGCCTCGCCAGGCGCAGAAACACGTTCGGGGGCCTGGCGGTCCACCCTCGAACGGCCGTGGTCGCGAGATGTCGACGCAGTGGGGCCCACTTCACCACCCACGACTGCGCCGGTACTGGGGTACCCCTCCCCTGCACCGTAAACTTTGTTGCTTATGTTCTCCATGTCCATGTTTGTTCTTTTTGTTTTCGCCAAGGTCGTCAACGAAGTCTCCGTCCTGGTGCCACTCACTCTTTCGCACCCTGCCCCGGTCAAAGCCGGTGCAGGGTGACAGGGAGCCCCGCGGTGAGGTGAGTGGTCTTGACAGGCATGGGCCCACCAACTTCTCCGAAATTCTCCGCACCGGATCGGCGAACTGACGGGTGCCAAGGGCACCGACCAGCCGCCACCCGACTATAAGAGAACATCAGATCCATCGGGGTTTTTCAGGGGATGGTCCTATGCCCCGGGAACCCAAGTCCGCCTCATGCTCCCCAAATGGCTTCGGCGCGTCTCTTCCTCTTCGTCAACACCTCACGGAGCGGTCACCCATCCTAGACCGCTCCGTGACCGCTGCTGCTTAACTTTCGTGATCGGCCGGGAACGAGTGTTTCCACCGCGGCTAACGGGCGTTGACTGGCCAGACTTCGTAACTGCGCTAGACGTAACTAATTATCAAACTTGTAAAATTATGTTCTCATGCCATTTATTATCTATCTTGTTGAGTTTTTGTTTGACTAGAAGTTAACATTGTTACAATATGTGCCGAGAACAGTCTTCGTTTAGTTTGATCTCCTTACTTGGCGCATTATTGGGTGCCCCAGACAGGGAAGATGCCGATATCTTACTTACTAAGGGGAAAATTGCTTGGAAAGTCGCGAGACACCTTTTCCAACCTAATGAATCAAAATGTCAGGGCACACGCAGCCGTATGTACAGCGATTAGTAAAATTAGTAAAATTGCGCCAAGCGTGATAATATACTACTGAATTGTTACTATTCACATAAACACATCGAGCAAGGATGCGACTTTTTCCACACCCACGACTTAGCCAACATCCACCGCATCGGCTGTCACATCTAAAAACTAACAATAAACCACTTCGCGCAAGCTGCAAAGATGCATCCCCCCCCCCCGAAGCGTTTTTATACCTAGACGAAAGAAACTACCTCCAAGGCCAAAATAATATTCCAATAATCTACTATATAAAAAGAAAAATAGGGATTAAAACAATACTCTACTAGAAAAACTTAAATGGACAGACCGTAGACACTAGGTGGAGATACAACATGGCCCTTTCCCAAAAAGACACAAAAGGCAATTACAGAAAAAACATAAAAAAATATTGGTTTAGACCGAAACCATAATAAAAAATAACAGGAGAAAGAACCACAAAACGGCAACGCTCAAATTTCCCTCCCTGTAAAATAGTGTAAATAATTCTACAGGTCACTCCCCCTCCCCCCTTCCACGGTACAAAGTGAGAAGAGAAGCAGCAGTACCCCAGGACCTATCTCGACCTCTACACCAGCAATAGTACTATCACCCACAACTATTACACCTCACATCTATCCACAGGGAGGAGATTAATCGGCAAATGAAGCCATTGGAGAACGATATAATTTGCTTTTAAGTGTTGCTGCAACTCTAATCTTTTTCTGCAAGAACTGTCGATAGGTAGTTCTCAAGAAATGGAAAATAAGCAGTGGCGAATAGTCATCAAGAATAGGGCATTGAACAAAAACTTAGTAGCTGATGCATACCCATTACTAAGTATATTACAAATTACAAGGCGTAAAAACTAGCTATTAAACATTTGCAAGCAACAAAAGCATATTAGAATAGCGTGGTGCAGAAATTTTAAACCAATCAGGTAGTGGTAACCCTTTGCGCTTGAGAGGCGACTCTCAGTCGCCACGGCGTTTCATGCGGCAACTCGAGTGGCGAGTGAGAAGTGACAGTCCCTGTTTATGTTAGATTTCGTCATCTATAATTCACGAGAGCGCAGTATTGTTTCGTAAATAGGTTCCTTACCTCTTCATTTTCTTTGTTAGGAAGTATGAAGCGTTACGCTTTAAAATTACGTTTATTATTCTATTGAAATTTACGTTAGTGCGGATTCGATAATCATGGTAAAAGTATTATACTTTAGAAGCCCTAAAAAATGGATTTCGGAAATGAAATTAGCTTAAATGGAAAGAAATTTGATTTTGAACTGTTTAGGAACGAAGTCGATTGTATTCATGAAGGAATTATCGATGACCCCCACAAGATTCTAATCTAGATTGAATACCTTATGAAGAATCTAGCGAAGTACCACCGAGAATATAATTCATAGCCGGGGAAAAATCGGCAGGACCACAGGTAAGGTAATGTTGATCAGTTGTTGGTTTTTTTTTAAAAGATATTTTTTATTGACGACCTAATAAAAGAAATAACAACATAAACAAACAATTATGCTGCAAGAAAAGATAGGGGGAGAACACTGTCATCATATTTGAGTTTGCAAACATGGTATAATGTCATGGAGAATGACATTCTAATGAGCACATCACAAATTATATAATGATAAATACAATGAGTTTGATACAGGAAATAGCGATCCGACTTTATGGTATTTCTCAATGTATTCGGTAGACTAAGCGACTTTAATTTTATTCGACAGAACCTCTCGATGCATAACGTTTGAATCCTCAAATGATACTGATTGCCTTTCGATTCTTTCTTTGTCTTCTCTGGGAGACTACCCCCACTACGCTCGGGTCACGCCACCGTTCGTGCCTATGATCATGTGTGCCACCTTTGTGTAGATGAAATAACGGACCGAAGGCGAATCGACGTTCCTAGAACTCACTGTTTAATGGCAACTATGCGCTTGTCGCTACATTGTATATATTTCGCTGGTTCTATAAGACGACGATCTGTCTGCGACACTGTAGTACCACGAGCGACGGTTACGAATACGGTCCATGGTAAGCCTCGAGGCGTAACATACACAGTGCATAGTAGGCCTTTATCTCGTCTAAGGTAATAGGATACCAAGCGTCATCCACTTCCCGTTTTTTACGCTCGTCGTGCATTGTCTGATATGCGAAGCGATTTGTTTCCGTAACAAGCATTTCCCAAAGTTTGTTTTCAAATATAATAGAAAATAGGTCTAATATTTTTATTTTAGAGTATTCGTCTTTATTTGCGAATCCACGTAGTTTTTTTGCGCGGGTACACGCATAAGCCGGTGCCGATGTCCCACGAGGAAAGAAATCCTCGAATTCCTGTCTGTCACGAAAATGCGGCGGGATTGTTGGTAATTATTTGGAAGTTTAACCTCATGAGCGATTTCAATGATTTCTGAATATGTTACCGATGACATGATTCTGAACAATCTTCCCTATACACGTTACCGCGGTTCAGCTTTAGTTTCCGAGATATTCGCAGAAAAACTGACAGAAACATTACAGCGAATTCTGCCTATGATTGTGCATCCGTGGCAGCCAGCCACCTCACGGCGACCAGATAAAATGACACCTAACCTGAACCCATATCAAATATAAAGAAAAGATAAAATGAAACTTAATAAAAATAACGAAATCTTATTTGCAGTATTTTTTTTATTGATCGATATTAGTTGTAGATCATGTAGCATTTCTAAAAGATTAATGCACTAAGTTGATCTTATTGTTGCTTAAAGTTATCGTTTATATAAACGTAAATTTACTAATATCGTATATATGCCATTTATATTCACCACAATCAGTTTTAGACTTCTATTCATTCAATACAATAAAATACAGGTTTATATTATAAATTACAATGTGCCTCTTGTTTCGACCGTTCTCGGGGAGACGCGATCTCGAAGTGCGCAAACGGCAGTCGTAAATTCCCGGTACGATTCGAATAATTGTCGCCACGAGTCGTTCGATCCCTTATTTCGGTTCAGATAATAAGGGTGGTTGAATGAGTATAACGTTGATATTAACAGGTTATAATATATATATTTTCAACAATCCAATAACAATTCAATATTTGATACAATTGTACGTATGTTAACTGCCAAACTACGAGTGAGTACGACCTGAGACTAGTTTTGTATTGGCGACTGTGATGACTTGACTTTTTAGTCATTCTGTTACTTGAACTGTTTTTTAACTAACTGTTCTTTCTTATGTTATTACGGAGGAAATTTCGGTATGGGTGTGCCCTTTGAACGAAGAATGCGGATTCGTTATTCACACTTTTCATTAGGAAAGTGAGGGTAACGATACGCGATGCCCATTGGTTATAGCCAACGTTAACAAATGAAGCTAGGAGTAAGTGGGTGTCATTATTTATGGGAAAAACCTGCTTTTCCGTTAGACAAATATTCTTTTCCCCTTAGGTAACTACCCGCTTTCTCTGTGATTTTTAAGAGCGAATAATAAACCTAAGGACTGTTTTAAGGACCAGCCATAAATAGAAAATACTTGCAGGATTAAAGATTTCGTTAAAAAGACTCTGTTTATGGTGGTTCCCTAGGTTTATTGAGAATCTTAATAACGTTGCGTGGGCCTTTGACGGTCAGACAATGAAGGACGGCGCACGGACTGTCCCACGCGACGTAACACCTCTCTTCATTTGTCAATTTTAGGTTATAATAAATCCTGCCATTTTGAATGTCGTACAATTTTTTTTTTTTGCAAATAGACATTCGGTGAAAATGTTCGGTGAAAAGTAAAATGTTTATATGTAACAGACTTATGTTTACGTATTGCACATTCTATAACTGAAACAATTCGGAAGCTGTATCTATTTATTTATTATAAAACTATACTGTACAAATCGCATTAAGTTCTAAATTTCCTTTTAACTAAATTTCTTCACACTTATTCTCGTACAAAATTTCATAATCCATGAAAAATTTGGACTTTTCATGTACGTTGTTTAATTTTTTCTAATAAATTGCGTATTGTGTTATAATAAAACGGAACACTTTTTAGCAGTGTACGTATCTTATCGATAAGTAGTATTAAGTTGTGACGTGTTGAGTATGAGTAATAAATATATGTATTTATATATAATTAATATATAAATATGAGTAATAAAAAATGAAAGAGACGTTATGAGTAATTGAAATTGCGTTTTCGAATATTAATATCCCGAAATATTATTGCATATTTGGGATATGATACGAGTATAAATATTAATATTTCTGGATACTACTATTTGAAAAATAATTTCAATCTAAGAATTCTGCAACCTGCAATTCAGACAGATATATTCTATAGTATACAGGGTGGGCCATTTAACACAGGTCAAAGAAATTTCACGTTTTACTTCTTCCTTACTTTCTGTTTCACTTTAATTAAGTGAAAATAATTTTCAGAAACGTTTATAATTCTGCAAAAGGGGTTTACGAAAACTACAAGACGCTGAAATGTTCTTGAGTAAAATTTTGTCTCCGGATGAGATCACATTTACAAACTATGGAGCAATTAAGCGCTACAACATTCACTACTGGTCATAGTAAAATAATTGTTCCATATTTCGTTGATGGTACGCTAAATAGTTGTAAGTTGAAAAAAAAAAAGGATGGAAGAATCTTAGAAGATGTATTGCCAGAATTATTAGAAGACATTACACTGGAAATACGACAATCCACATGGTTTCAACCAACCAACCAAGTCACACAACTTATTGAACTTATTGAAGCAGATATACCTCATAGCATCGTTATGGGGCCAGTAATATACACGCTATACACTGAAGATATTACTACTATTATTAAGCCCCCAATATTTGGATCTGCGGATGATAAACATACAAGTTATTGAACTTTCGAACCTATTGAAGTAGGTATACCTCATAGCATCGTTGTGGGGCCAGTAATATGCACGCTATACACTGAAGATATTACTACTATTACTAAGCCCCCAATATTTGGATCTGCGGATGATAAACATACAAGTTATTGAACTTTCGAACCTATTGAAGTAGGTATACCTCATAGCATCGTTGTGGGGCCAGTAATATACACGCTATACACTGAAGATATTACTACTATTACTAACACCCCAATATTTGGATCTGCAGATGATACACATACAACTTACTGAACTTTTGAACCTATTGAAGCAGGTATACCTCATAGCATCGTTGTGGGGCCAGTAATATACACGCTATACACTGAAGATATTACTACTATTACCAAGACCCCAATATTTGGATCTGCAAATGATACACATACAATTTACTGAACTTTTGATCCGATTGAAGCAGGTATACCTCATAGCATCGTTGTGGGGCCAGTAATATACACGCTATACACTGAAGATATTACTACTATTACTAAGCCCCCAATATTTGGATCTGCGGATGATAAACATACAACTTATTGAACTTTCTAACCTATTGAAGTAGGTATACCTCATAGCATCGTTGTGGGGCCAGTAATATGCACGCTATACACTGAAGATATTACTACTATTACTAAGCCCCCAATATTTGGATCTGCGGATGATAAACATACAACTTATTGAACTTTCGAACCTATTGAAGTAGGTATACCTCATAGCATCGTTGTGGGGCCAGTAATATGCACGCTATACACTGAAGATATTACTACTATTACTAACACCCCAATATTTGGATCTGCAGATGATACACATACAACTTACTGAACTTTTGAACCTATTGAAGCAGGTATACCTCATAGCATCGTTGTGGGGCCAGTAATATACACGCTATACACTGAAGATATTACTACTATTACCAAGACCCCAATATTTGGATCTGCAAATGATACACATACAATTTACTGAACTTTTGATCCGATTGAAGCAGGTATACCTCATAGCATCGTTGTGGGGCCAGTAATATGCAGTAATATTACTACTGTTACTAAGACCCCAATATTTGGATCTGCAGATGATACTGGAATTATGGCCACGCACGAAAAGCCAAATAGCGCAGGAAATTTTTTGCAACAATAGCTGCTACAAAGTAAACAATGGTTAAGTGAATGGAGAATAAAAATGAACTTTGAGAGATGTAACCACATTACATTTACATTGAAAAAAGGAACTCTTTCTCCTGTTGCTCTCAACAGTGCTAGGATACCTCAGACTAAAATTCTCCAGCGGAAACTCTGAGTTAAGTACAAGCAATAAGCTTCTTCTCTATAAAACGTTAATCAAGCCAATTCGAATCTACGGGATTGCATTATGGGTTGCGGCTACTGAAAGCCATATAACACTGATGGGGAGCTGCAACCCGTCATTCTGAGGACTATTGCTAACGCTCCTTGACACATGCGGAACGAGCAAATACGAAGCAATCTTATGATCGAAGCAGTAGAAGAAGAAGCAAAATATCTATACAACAGATACATGATAGGGCTTGGAAACTATCCTAGCAATGTAGCAAATAATCTACATCGAGAAAACCTTGTTAGAAGACTACGCTGGACGCATCCAAATGATCTCCTGTCCTCGGCATAAAGAGTATGTGCATTAGAGATGTGTCCTGAGCGAACATCTACGTGATAAATATTTCAAACACTTAAAATAATTTACCAAATGTCTTTCCTGGACAAATTGTAGTACATTGGAGTTATTAAAAAAAAATGTATTCTTGTACAGTCGTGATTTTGAAGACTTGAACCAACAGTGAGTATATACATAACATGTTGCATGTAAATCTTCGAAGTATTGAAAAGTGCTCTCAGAGAATTTATTTTCTATTGCAGTTGATCTTGGCTAACTTTTTGCCTTGAAATACTCTGCTAGGTTATGAATAAAAACCATATCGTTTCATTTACAAAGGTGGAGTTGATCTTCACATCAACTTAACGGCTCCATCTATAGAAAAATTAGTAATATCAGATTACGAACCCTTCGATATCAAGTAAGTTCGGTCTAATGCATTTTCTTGTAACTTCAAAAACAAGTGAGATATTCAAGTGACCTGTCTTAAATGCCCCACTCTTTATATTACCCGGTATATTGTTAGAAAATAGATTTGTATATATCTGTATTATACGAGCTAGGAATGAAAGAGAGGGAGATAAAAGGAAAATACCATTAAATTATTGAATTAATGAATGTGCAATAAAACAAATTCGTTCTTGTTTGCGATGTATAAGAGAATAGAGCGGTGTACGTTAATACTTAAAGTTATTCTGCTGCATATAAGATAGTTATTCTGTTACATATAAATTTTATATTTAATAAACCGTTATATATTGTTACTTTAACATATACACGCTATACACTGAAGATATTAATTACTATCATTACTGAGGCCCCAATATTTGGATCTGCGGATGATAAACATACAACTTATTGAACTTTCGAACCTATTGAAGCAGGTATACCTCATAGCATCGTTGTGGGGCCAGTAATATACACGCTATACACTGAAGATATTACTACTGTTACTAAGACCCCAATATTTGGATCTACAGATGATACACATGCAATTTACTGAACTTTTAAACGTATTGAAGCAGGTATACCTCATAGCATCGTTGTAGGGCCTTTAATATAAACGCTATACACTGAAGATATTACTACTGTTACTAAGACCCCAATATTTGGATCTGCGGATGATAAACATACAACTTATTGAACTTTCGAACCTATTGAAGTAGGTATACCTCATAGCATCGTTGTGGGGCCAGTAATATACACGCTATACACTGAAGATATTACTACTATTACTGAGGCCCGACTGTTAACCGAGTGAATAGTTTACATTCATCTTTCTTCGAGACGCCGCGACACGCGTACCACCTCCACACACTGATACCCACATACAAGTATCTCTACTACTCATTTAACCCAGTTCAGCACAGAAAATTATACACTTCTCAACACAGGGAACTGTAGAAACAAATTTTTTAAATATGTAACGAAGGGCCTAGCGTCTGAAAATTTTTTAGCCAGATTTGACGACATCTTAAATGAGGACGATTTTAACATGATAGACGAAGGATACAAGGCGGCTTACTTTACTTACAACAGTATTTTGAAAGGAAGTGTGAGTGTACTCTAAGGCAGGTGGGCTGTACGGCGAAAAGGAAATGCTGCAATTACTGGTGGAATACGATTGCAGAATTAAGAGCACAGGCCCTTAAAGCGCAGAAGAAGGTAACAAGAGAAAGGAAAAGGGACTACAGTGGTATTGATGTTTTTATAACGGTACAAAGGGATAAGAAGGCAGCTGAAGAAAGAAATCGCGGAAAGTAAAAGGAAAGCTTGGGTAGAGTTTTGCAAGATTTTAGAGAGTGACCCGTAGGGTAAACCATATCGTACGGTTATGAATAGATGCAAGAGTAGAGGGCCTGTGAATGACATGCCGATTAATACGGTCTTAGAAGGGGACACGATGGGGGATATCACCGGAAATCGTTTTCACGCCGAGAATATTACTCTAGTGGAGGACGATGTAAAGGAAATATTAGGTAATAAAGAAGACTGTGGGAATAGATGGTGTACCTGGCGATATTGTTAAGTTGGTTGGCGCACATAGGATACAGCTTGTAACCGATGTGATGAAAAATATCACGAATATAGAACGGATTCCCAGACGCTAGAAAACAGCCAGAGTGATACTGCTTAGGAAGCCGGGTAAGGACCCCAGGCTTCTTAATGCTTACAGGCCAATAAGCATACTCCAGATGCTGAGTAAGGTATGGGAGAAATGGCTGAAAAAGATTATAGAGAGGTGTACGGGAGTGGACCCGTAGGAGGCAGTATGGATTTAGGAAGAAAGGGAGCGTGGTGGATGGCCATTAATCAGGTGTTGAAGTTTGCGGATATGTGTAAGAAGAAAAGGCTGATCTGCATGATGGTCGCTCTGGACATTAAGAAAGCGTTTAACACCCTTAGTTGGGACAGCATCATTTAATGAAGTGGCCAGAAGAAAGCTGCCTTGGATGGTTAGAAGACTGGTGAACGACTGTTTGACAGAGAGGAGGATTATGGTTAGTAACCAGTTTGGTACGGTGGAGTACGAGATTTCGGCTGGTGTACCGCAGGGATCGGTTTTTGGGCTATTCTTGTGAAACTTGGTGTATGACCAGCTTCTGGAAAGACTGGACAATATGGTGTTGGACGACTTGACGATAACGTCTTGCGGTCAAGAAAAATGAGTGTGTGAACGCGAAGGTGAATGGTTTGTTGCGCGAGTGTCGGTCTTGCGTTGTCCAGAGGCAAGACAGAGATATTGTTCATAACTGGTATGAGTGTGCCGCGAGTTATTGGGGTCAGTCTGGGTGACTCGGTTGCCAACTCGGTTGAAAGTATATATAATATTTAGAAGTCACAATAGACACTGCTAGAATTTAATCTTGAAGTTAAGATTAATAATCTGTGGAAGACACAATGTTTATGTTGAAATAATATTGTGATATTTATTAAACAAAATTACAGAACCAAATGTATTTAAAATATAAGTGAGTGTTATGGATTGTTGACAATTCGCTAGTTACTCTCAGACTGACTGTATGTAGTGACCCATGGCCCCTTAAAAGATTTTGAACGAAGAATAGGAGGACTTTGAAAAGGGCACGAAGAACAGCCCTGTGTATCACGACTACGGTATATCGCACTGTTTCTCATGCGCTTTGCGTGTTGACGGGTAACTTACCAATTTAAATCAAAGTTAGGATGCGGAGAGAATCCTACGAGAAAACTAGGATCTCTAAAAGCACGGTTGTCGAAGGCGATGCGAGTCACAGTAGTAACACTTTAAAAGAAGAACTAGATGTAATTGGTAAGAAAGCCTATGAAGACTGGCAAAGTGAATGGGACAGTTACAATAAAAAATTGACACGGAAGGTACTCGCGGAAGCTGTTGTAAGGTGACAGATTCCCTGTACGATCGTCGGCGGTAAAGATCCAAACCATTGCAGTGCCTCGAAGCAGTTGTATCATCTCGCCGATGAATCGGGGACATGTATGTCCTGTCTCCGCCCCGAAATATGCTTTTTGCGAGCTGCTTGCTATTATATTTATATGCTGTAGTATTGTGATATAGTCATAAGAACAAAACTCTCTAGGAGTACGAATTACAATGTACATAGGAAGTGGAAATGTAAACAGGCCAGAGGAGACGTGACATACCAATGGACCACATGGCCCATCGATGTGTCCGCGGCCTGTAAGAAAAGTAATTATTTGGAAACGACGTATCGTGAACATCGTTGGTGGCTACGGAACACGTATGTGTGGCGGGAATATAAAAACTGATGATAAATGGATGATAGAGAAAGTCAGTTAGTTGCGAGTTAATTGGGAATTAGTCACGAGTCGTAAGTTGTCACTCAGTAGTTTATTAGTTATGACCAATTTAGTTATTTTATATGCATTATATTATTACTGAGGTGGTATGGTGATAGGTGCGTAAGGAACTACTCTTGGTGTTTTTAACGAACAATAGTTTATTTAGAACTAATCAACAATCAGAGTTAACAATTAACAACTAACAATTACACTTAACAGACAACAGGTAACAACTAACAAATAACGATAGAGACCGAGAGATCATTCGACGCGTTGCTATGCAAATAGTACCGAGGAGTTACACATTTAATGGCGTAAGACAGACTGACTCTGCTTTTGTTTCGGATCGCGCAGATTCTTCCCATCGTAGCCCATCGATATCCCCCACTAGCGTGCATTCATTAGATGTGCCGCCAGTGCTGGCACGTGTATGCTCTTCCGAAAATTCGGCGGAAAGAGTGTGAAGATATCGATGGTACGTTGGGCACGCCCGTGCCGCCACATTACATTAAAAAGTAGCCCTAGGTTAAAAAATGATAGTTTGCTGTTGCAATCGTCATAAAAAAATCTATTCCATTATTTGAGTATTCCGAAGCATTTAATCTTTAATAAGAAGCAATTGGAGCTATTTTTTGCGTCCACGTTCGGCAATCTTTATTTACGGACGGCCAGACGAAGCGCGTCGTCACTAATTTTTGCGTAGCACGCACGTTGTAATATCACAATATAACTCGACGCCTTGATCGGGAAATTGTACCTTGTTCAAATGCAGCGCGCTCGAACCAGCGTTGATAATTTCACGCATCTCGCTATCCTTCTCTTGCGCTGCGGCTAGCGTATGATGATTTACTGATTTCCCGATCGCTTCGATGCGAGATAGAGTATCGGCTACGCTGTTCTTTATCCCTTTTATATGTCGGATATCTGTCGTAAACTGTCTTGACGAACACTTGTCGAGGTTCTGGTTGAACGCGTAAATTAGGGGTTTGTGATCTGTATATATCTCGAATTCTCTACCTTCGACGACGTGTCGGAAGCGTTTAACCGCGTAGTACATCGCCAGCAATAGCGTAGTCGGGTGCGTCAACCGCGAGGCTAACGGGCGTGCCGGGAATCGGGTGCGCTAACATTGTCGCGTCGACTAAGGCGCGTTTCGAATCGCGGAAGCTTTTTTCGGCATGCTCGGACCACTCAATAGACGCGTTGCGTTTCGTTGTGCTTTCCACTACGTCGTTAAGTAGTCGAAGGATGTGCGAGGCTCTCAGTATGATACGTCTGTAAAAGTTAATCATACCGAGGTATCTTCGAAGTTCTTTAATAGTAGTAGGACGCGGTACTTTCATTATCGCTTCAACGCGTTCAGCCAGAGGTTTTATCCCCTCAATGATTACACTATACCCTATACTACACTATACACTATAACCAAGGAATTGAATTTCGCGGACGCCGAATTCGCACTTCGCGATATTAATAATGACGTTGAGGCATTTAAACAGAACCTGCAAATGTTCGCGGTGCTGCTCGTCATTCTCGGAAGCTACGAGGAAATCGTCTATATGCGTACAATTTTGTCTACGAATCTCTGACACGTTTGCGCGGCGTTCCGTTGCCCAAACATCATGTTGGTCGCTTCCAACAGACCGAACGCTGTTTTTATTGCTATTTTCTTTACGTCTTGCGGCGCAATCTGAATTTGATGGTAAGCGCGAACGAGGTCGATTTTAGAAAAATGCGCTTACCATGCAAGTTCTGTGCGAAATCCTACATGCGCGACGGTGTGTATCTGACCGGAATGGTGCGGGCGTTCAATGCCTGGTAGTCGCCACACGGTCGAATCCCTCCGTCCTTTTTGGAACGACGTGCAAGGGCGCTGCTCATGGGCTTCTCGATGGCTGCATCACACATTGTTCGATCACAACTTCTAACTATGCCTTAAACCTGTTTAAGTCGGACAGGTGCGAGTCGACGGAGTTTGTTGTAGACAGGCCGGCCTGGTGTGGTTTCGATGTGATGTACCACACCGTGCTGAGTTTTCTCTTGTCCGAAAGCCGGTGGGCGGGTTAGATTCGGAAATTCGACAAGGAGTCGGTGTTACGTCGACTCTCCGATGATTGTCCTAATCGACTCCGTCTGAGTCTAGGCCGTGTATTCTTCCGTCGACCGGTTCGAGTTAGAATCTGTGAGGCGTTTATTCCTCGCGTCCACCCACAATTCGTAATGATTGAGTCCACACCGATGATGGGTGTATCAACGTCCACTAGTATGAAACGCTATTTCATCGCTCGACGCAATGCCAATTCGAGGGACACTAAGGTGGTGCCGTAGGTCGCGACGCCTGACCCGTTAGCCGCGAGCATTCGTACGTATCTTTATTCACGGACCCGTGTATTTTGTTGCGAGGAAATACACATACGTCGGCGCCGGTGTCCACTAGGAAGAAGATTTTTGAGCTCCTGTCCCTCACAAATATGCGGCGGCATGCTAGGCCGTCGTCGCTTGCCGCGTTTACGGATAGCCAGTCTCGTTTCCCTGATTCCAGTTGTATGGTAAACGGCATTTCTTAGCGTGTGCTCGGAACGTCGTATGATAATGGCAAAGACCGGAGTTCTGTGAGTCTTCTCTCGGGCGCGGTCTGTGCCGTCTCGTGTTTGGACGTTGATGGCGGCGCCGGTCGAGGCGCAGTGCCTCGATTTGTGTCTATATTCTGGAGAGCCTGTCGTCCGACGATTCTGGGGAGCAATCTCGCCGGTCTCGATAACGGCGACCTTCTGTCTTCTCAACGAATGTCTCGTAGATCCGGTCAGCTGCCCGCGTCAATTTCTCTACGTCGGTTTTATCCACCGTGGCCAGGGCGTTGTCGAGGTATTCCGGGTGTCACTCCCTCCAGAACGTGAGGAGGAAATCATCCGGCATGGAGGGGCCGGCTAGTCTCCTCAGATGCTGAGGGAATTAGGACGACTTTCGGTCGCCTATCTCTTCGGAGGTTAGCAGCCTGCGTGACCGCATGCGGGCTGTATCAGCCAACTCTCGAACGATCTCGTTTTTTAACTTTCCACATCGTTCCGCCTCTGTAATATTATGTATTAATATTATGTATTATTACGAAAAGTTTTTTGAGGAATGACCTGAGAGATTCTGCAAAGATGACATATTCAAGTTGCGTGAAAGATGGGGAGAGGTTTTGGAACAGAGTGGCACCCATATAATTCATCAAATGTATATCGAATCGAAATGTAAATTCGAGTGAACTTCTTCGGCGATCCAATGTTTTCAAAGACAAATATTGTCTTATTGTTATTATCTTTGCTATATCGAGAGACTAGAATCACAAAAAAGTTGTTAGGCTACATGGTTGTGCAATAACGTTGTCTGTAGGAAACGCGGTAACTTTAGTCTTAAATCTCATAACACGACTGTTTACCATATCGAAATATGCCCACGCCTACAAATGGCAACGTTGTGCAACTACCCGCCGCAAGTGTTTTCCTGGCACTGAAGAAACGGGGGATATAGCAAAGAACGAATCCATTTAGTAAGATGCTGAAATAACATGTTTTATTTAGCGATTATCGAATTATTTGTTTATGTATATCACTTGGATCAACTAAGATTAACGAGAGCGACGTTGACATGACACGGCGACCATATTGTTGAGGCTGATCAGAGCATGCGCACTGCGTGGTGCCGATGGCGCTGCTTTGCGCTGCAAAGCAGCCAATTTAGTGGCCTGCGCTGATTGGCCTGTGGTAAACGTTCGCTAATTGGTCGGTGGGAAAGCTAGAAAAATGGCTGACACAGATGTTTGTAGATACAGCGGTGCAGATAAATAACATGGCAATCGAGGTTAGTTCTTCCTGCATCATAATAGGGCTAGGATATGAAGAAGGATTTTTATGATATTGCCACTAGGCGAGTCCCATATAAACCAAAAGCACAGGCTGTTGTATGCGTAAAGCACCTTCTGGCGAAGAAAAAGAAAAAGAGGATCTACAAAATCAGAGACCTCTCCAGATCTCTGATAGGTAGAATTTATAAGAGAATTTTTAATTTTGTTTAAATTGATTTGAATTCAAGTTTGTTTCAAAAATTACTGCGAAACTGGGAAAAAATGGGAAGAGATACTCGAAGTATTTCGAGATACCTAGAAAGAGGTATTTCACGATGCAAAACTTTGAAGGAATCATTTCATAAAATACCATCTTTTCCCTTTCCTTTATTATATTTACATATGGCAGTTAGGACTCGTGAGAGCTTTAGATTAACCTTTCTTTTGGAATATAACAATAAAACTAATATACATTACGTTATATTCTTAATTTAAAAAACATAACATACTAGTCATAATGGACGTTCTTAATAAAAATAAATATTAATAATAATAATGTAGATTACAGTTTGTGCCACATACCATGTTTATCATATGGGGTCTGATAAACCTCACGTGACCGACCATGCGATTCTAAGGCACGTAATCAGTCAAAGATTGAGGCTGGTGTTTGAATACATAAAGTAACGCAGGTAAATGGCATCAAATATTTCACATTTTTATGAAATATTGATGTTCATTCGAAATACCGTATCATAAATAAGCATAATTTAGTTTAAGATTTAATTCATCTTTTACTTTCAGCCATTAGCGTTGGTTTAGCTCTTCATGTCGGCTTTTTTCCGTCCGATTTTTTTTTCGGGCAATAATCACAAGAATGAACATTTTGTAAACGTACATGAAGAAAAGAATTTGCTTGAAATTTTTAATTCGGAACTAGCATATTTTTGCGTAAAAAGGAAGTGGATCAGACCGTGGACAGGCAGAATCTTCACTCACAGCAACTTCCATACAGTGAAAATTAATGCACTTAATAGGCACTTTTAGTAGATACTTGGTATTATGTTGCATACAATTACTAATTGTAGCATCGTACATGATAGAGTTATGAGTTGTATTATAAATAACGTTATGAGCTGATTGGTTGCGATCGCGGTTGTATTACATAGTTAGAGTATTTATCAGCTAGTTTCATTGATTTCTGTATAAGGATAGATTTTTATCTCATAGTTATTTTAATGAGGTATCATGTTCAACAATTTTAAAAGTTATCACTATATCTTTTCAAGTTTAACCTAGAATATATTAAATCCAGCTATGGTAGAGTTGCATATTCATATTGCAATTGTATTCTTCACAATTTCATAGTAAAATTTCACTTAAATTCCAACCACAACTAATGTTGAGATTTTTTTAATTATTTGGCTATTATTATTATTGATTATTATTTTTGAGATTATTTGGCTGTATGTATATATTCTACTATATCAGCACTTTATTAATTTTAAATTGGATTTTATCATTGAATAAAAATTAATATGTATGAGAAATATACTTATTTTTACATAACTTTTGTTTCAATTATTGGCAAATCTTTACCATTTTATTTCACATTCTTTCTTTCGTTCTCTAAATCCACGTGAATATTATTAAAACGAGCGTATTTTCGACCGATCGTGGGGAGACGCGATCGTGAGGAAGCGCGTCAATAGGAGTCGTAAATTCACGATTCTAAGAATCGACCCCGCGAGTCGATCGATCCCCTGATTTCCGTTAAGATAATAGGCATGGTTGTTGTGGTATAACGCTGCGATTAACATATATATATATATATATATATATATATATATATATATATATGTCCAACAACTTTGTACAATAACACAAGCTAGATACTGCTAGATATAGAACACTGCTTAAGATATAGGTGACGAGGAAATGGATTGCTCTGACATTAGAGAATCCGAGTAGATATGCAGTCTGATCTGAAGACCGAGATTGAGTACGGGTAGTTATGTGGTCTTCGAAGGAGTCTTGATATGTAAGCGTATTCGGGTTCAACCGAACTCGTACTGGTAATATACTGTACTGGATGTCTCGTACTGAGAACTGGATATGTACTAATCTGGAAGTGAATTGTTTTCGTACTGTTTTAGAATTCGAACTGTCCGCTCTTATATACTTACGGAGGAAAGCTCGGTATGTGTGTAAGTATTGAACGAAGGAAGCTGATTCGTTGTTCACACTTTTCGTTATGAAAAAATTCAGACATTTTTATTAGGAAAATGACCGATTTTTCCCATTATATAACTACCAGCTGTATAAAACTTTCTATAAACTATATACTTTCTATAAACCGAAAATATTTGCAGGATTAATGGTTTCTGCAAGCTAATAAGACTCAGGTATAGCGGGGCCTTAGGTTTGTTGAGGGTGTACATAACGGTCAGCGGACCCTTAGCGACCCAATACCGAGGGACGTCGCATGGTTCCAATCACGCGACGTAACAATGAGTAAAGTAGATGGATTACATTTACAGTAATGCTATGATACTTGCCGGTCACGATGGTCCTCCTAATTACATGAAAATCATCGCTCACTGATGGAGGAGTTTCCCTCAAGAGGCCCTGGTCTTAGTGCTCTCTTTAACATAACGCGAAACTCGACAGGTGAGTAGTGTAAGGTAAGACAATGTTAATATTATTTTTAATATTTGTCGAGTAAAAGTTTTGTCAATGTTACAATGTTACAATGAGCTTTTTCTGATTAAAATCATTACCTATTATTGGTTTTATGCGGTCGTATATTATTTTCTCTAGTATTTTGGAAAACACAGGAAGTAGTGATATTGGTCTGTAAGATGTAGTTTGATGTGGGCCTTTGCCTGGTTTAGGCAAAACATTATGATCTGTGCCAGTTTCCATAGTTTAGGAAAGTATTGGATTCTTAGTATTGCATTGAATATCATTGTCATTAGCCTTATCGCTTTTGGCGAAAGATTTCTCAAGATTTTGCCATTGATTAGGTCGATTCCTGGTGCTTTATTATTTTTTGTTTTCTCGATTATGTTTCTAATTTCTTGTGCTGTTGTTTTAGCTATGGTATAGTGTTTGTCAGTTGATGTATTAGTGGTTAGCGCAACCTCGTCCGTATGACTATTGTGGTTGCTGTTATTGATATTATGTGGTGTAAATGTGTTGCATAGGTGGTTGGAAAATTCTTCAGCTTGCTTTTCGTTGTTTCTTGCCTATGCGTTCTCTGCTTTTCTGATTGCTGGGACTAGTTTTATTGGCTTCTTTATTTTTTTCGTGGCTTTCCATAGGGAGTAGTTGGAGTTCTCGTGTGCAGAGAGTCACTCTATAAATTTTGTGAATTCATTAGTGTTGTGCTCTTTTATTTTGTTTTTTATTTCCTTTGCAAGTTTGTTTAGGTGTTTTTGTTTCCTTTTCTTCTATGTTTTTGCCATTTTGCTTTCGCTTTTCTCTTTTCTCTAATTTTTTCGAGGATGTCTAATGGAATTATTTTTGTTTGTCTGTTGGTTGGTTCAGATATAGTGGTTGTCCATGCTGCTTTTTGAATAGTTTCTGTCGATGCTGTTACTGCCTGTCCGATGTGTTCAGGTGTTTTCAATGGGATGTTGCAGTTGGTTTTGCTCTCGATTGTTTCTTCAAAAGTTTGCCATTTGGTGGTTTTGTAACTGCAAAATCGAGTAGGTCAGGAATTTTGCTCAGATCTGTCGCCCAGTATGTCGGCCTTCCCGTGGATAATATATTGAGGTTATTGTTTCTAATGTAGTTTTCCAAGGTTCTCGAGATGTAGTGATACTTGATTCCCATAGTGTGTGCTTCGAATTATAGTCTCCCGCTGCGATATACTTGTCACCTAAGTGTTGAAAGTACTCTTTCCACATTGGTGTTGTCATTTTGTGTCGCGGTGGCACATATACTGCTGACAACTGGAAGTGGTTGCTGCTAGTTTGTAGTGTAACGGTGGTTGCTTGGGTATATTCCTTTCTTACATGGCTGTGTAAGTGATGTTTAATATCGTTTCTTATCATCACTGCGGTCCCTCCTTGTGATTTTGAGGGGTATTTGGTATCATGGTGTAGTATGGTATTTTCATATGGCTGGTTGGGGCGAACTGCTTTCCTGAAACGAATAATATGTCTATATTGTTGTTATACAGGAATGTTTTAGTTTCTAGGACCCGTTGTTGTAGGCCGTCTGAGTTCTAGGCTGCTATTTTTTTTTTTTTTTTTTAGCTTAGCCGTTTTTATTTTTTGCTTAGCATGTTTGTAAGTTGTAACATGACAGTGATTTGTTGCGTTTGCTGTTTGAGAACTGCGTTTTGTTCGCTTATCATTTTTATTAGCATTTCAGTGTTTTTGATAGATTCCTTAAGCAGTTCTTTGATTTCTGTAGTGTCTACTTGACTACTTGCGCGCAGCTTCGGCTACCAGCAGTGTTGATTGTTGTTTTCTTTTTTCTTTTCAATTAGCAGACGCGCAAGAAGGTACCGAGAAAGAATAGCAACGCATCTAAACCGGCTGGCAGCGGAAACGATCAACACATCAAGCATAGAAATAGATCTCATTCAGGATATAACCTAACAAGCACGAAGATGGTACTCCGCTGGGGTAGCCACCCACATGATAATCAAACAGCCAAAAAATTCTACCAAATGTCCAAATCGGACAAATTGTGAATGTAAATAACTAAATAAGAAAAAAATTGTTGTTTTTCTGCTTCTATAGTTTTCGTACCGTTTGTGTTTGCTTTTATTTTCCGTTTTTTTGTTGTGACTTGCCACCTTTCAGCTTTCATCCTGGTGGTTCGTTACTGCTTTTATTCTCTTCATTGTTTTGAATGGGTTCCCTTTCAATTTCGTTTGTAGCTGAGCATTCTTGTTCTTTGTTTATTGATTGGCTTGGTTTTAAAATATTTGTTGTTTTCTTTATGCAGTATATTTCGCCTTTACTTGATATTTTTATTGGTGGAATATGAGCCTAGATTATAGATTTGATAATAGCCTTCTTAATAGAAGACACGGTTTTCCAACACTTGGCTATGGGTGTTGACGTTTGTAACTTTCTTTTCCCCACTTGCCGCACTTTGTCAGAAGCACTGTTTTGTACGCCTATTTAACTGGGCTGCTTGGGCAGAACTGCAGCTCAACACTTAGCTCGCGTTTCTTCCAAGTAAAATCTCAGCTTCTTATTGTATATACGACCGTAATCGTGGTCGCGACCATTCGATTATCTATACCACCACTGCCACTTTATTCTCGTGGTTATGTCACATGGCATGAAAGTTCCACACATATACGTATATGTAATTTATATGCAGTTCTATAGTCTGTTCAAAGAGACGAGAGAGACAATCGAGTGTCACTAATCGGCAGCTAACAACTGCGCAGTCGCAGAAATCACGTGTTGCTTATGTTTACTCTCTCATCTTATTGGAGAGACTAGAGGCAAAGTACAATTTCGTTTTCATCCTATCCCATCTCTCCTACCATCGCACGTGTAACGTCAATTCACATCAGAAACCAGGCCACTGTGACATTAGAGGCCAGATGTGTGCGGGCCATCACCGCGTACCCTCAATAATCTCAAGGATCCACTATAAACTTAAACTTTTAGTTTATTCCTGTAGTTTATTTATGGTCCTTGAACAGTCCTTAGGTTTAATACGTTCCTACAAATTACGGAGGAAGCAGGTAGTTACCTAATGGGAAAACCGAATATTTGGCTAACGAAAAGCCACGTTGGTAGGAGGCTTCCTCCTCCTATCTTCATTTATTAACGTGCGCTATAACCAATTGGCATCGCGGATCGTTACCCTCACTTTTCCTAACGAAAAGTATAAACAACGAATCCGCGTTGTTAGTGCAAAGAGACACCGAGCTTTCCTCCGTAATAATACGAGAACACCTCGACACTGAAACTACTAACTCTCATCAGTCAACATCTCTCTGATCAGTCGCGTAAACTGTACTTGTGTTATTTAATAAAGAAACAAAGCGGAGTTACGGCTCAACCTTCTTGTAACCTTTAAAACCTAAACCTTAATTTTACGTGGCATACGCCTTTAAAACCTAAACCTTAATTTTACGTGGCGGCGTCGCTATTGATCGATTACGGTGATAGAAATCGACGGCGACTATATCGAACCCAAGTAACGTAAAACGATGACTCGACAACATTGGCGTAGCCTGCTAAATAAAGTGCCACTTATTACCAAACTGAACGATTTCTTTACTTTATATATAATAGCACGTACACATTTTGTCCCAAAGATAGACGAGCTTTTTAAAAATAATAATGCAGAAGCATCGTTTCCAAGAAAATGTTTTATTTTATGCAAAACACATTCCTCCTGTCGCGATACACGTCCTATTTGCATGCCCAACTAATGCGTCAAGATATGTGTGTGATTATTAAATAGGTTTTAGAGTTCGATATTTAATTGATTCACACAGATTCAATTTTAGCTTTCTATATTTCACCATCATGTACAGTCATATGAACACACCGGATACTCTCTGATAATTAACACGTGGCGGACGCCAAAACAAAAAAGCGAAGTCGTACCAACTTTGCATGTAGGAACTAGTGATCATACCAATCTAATATTTTCCTCAACATGCTATTATTTAATTATGTATGGAGACAAAAGATTGAAGGGAACATTAATCTTCTTTACTCGAAAGTTCCATGAAGGGGTTTTCGACATCCTGTTATGGATTTTAACGTTATATAGGTATGTATAATGTTTAATCTACGATTTCTCTTACAAAGCGTCATACAAGATGGTTTATGTCTTCGAATGTCCATTATCTTCTTCTCTATGACTCGTACGGGGGAAGCTCATGTATCGTCCGATTTGAGAAACCCTGTACACCCTGCAGCTTAGGCTGACCTACTTTCATTCATGTAAGGAGGTTTGCTCGCGCACAGGGTGATATTTCGGCTAATTTTTAATTGCCAATAGAAAACGAAGCCGAAAACGCAATTTTTTTATTCTGGATTTTCATCTTATTTTAGCTTCAAGAATCATCTCTTAAATTTTTTTACATGTGTAGTTGAACACTTTCTATGTATGTATATGTTAGACGTCGGGTTAGGCTAGCACGATGTTTAATGAAATTTCAATTTTTTTTTTTAGACCTACGATTAATATTACTTGAAATTCAGATGCTGTTGCATAGATTTATTCAAAATAATGTCACCTTCGACAATTATCTGGGAAGAAATCTTAACGCCAATCATAATGAGCGATTATATTTTAAAGTGACAACGAATACGGGAAAAAAAAAGAAAATCATGGCTATTTACCCATTGAATAGATATAAACTAGATTTGGAATAAAATACGCTGCCAGTAAGAATAGTTGTAACGGTGTTCTTTATGTCATGGGAGGATTTCAAGGCAATCCCCATTGAGAAAAAAGAAGCAATGCAAAAAAAAAAATTAAAAATTAAATCTGTAAACGTTTTATACACACATTTATTATGATAAATGAATTATCATTACAAGAGCGATGATTTTACTTATTCTTCTGAGTTATTCATTAAATTGCTTCCTCTTATTAGTGATTTGCAAAAAAAAATAATAAGACAACATAAATACATCGAGAATAAAATTTTTAGCGTGAGATTGATAAATAAATTAAAGAATTTTGTTAATTTTCTATATATACGTCGGAGACGAAAGGACGTCGGAGCCCCTCTAGAACTTCAGGATAACCCCCTAACATTGTAATCTAGAGCCTACTATAGCCGTAATGAAACAATCGCAGTTATCCAAACCGTTAGTAATTATACGGGATTAGTGATGGTGAGCTTTGGCTCAGGGCGACAGCCCGCCGCCCAACGTAGCCGCGGTTAACGGGACGGGCACTCCGTCTAACAAAGGTGCGGAGCGGTGTTATGACTCTCATTAAAGGAATTACACATAGAGGTACCTGACAGTAAAACATGCCAACGGTTCCTTCGGACAATGAATTCCTGAAGTTGAGGCACGTACACGGCACAAGTCCAGTTAGCCCGAGGGCCCGCTATAAAACCAGAGTTTTTTCGGCGATTAAGATTTTTGCAAACGGACAAGCAGCTTTTGTCCCAAATCGACCAACCGACAGCGACGTCGATCCAAGGATCTTGTGTACTTAGACACCCCACCAGAGTTTGTCTCGGTGGCGTCGTTGGGACGAAGATTCAGTCTTGCTTGAGATTTGATCGACGAAGAGAGTAGCGTCTTACGATCAGGGAGGGGTACACGTTTGAGTTAGAGCAAGGATATCTATCCTCCCGTTGACCATGGATTCGTTATCGAGCCTGAGACCATCGTCACTAGTGTCGCGTGCGTGTGTCCGCCGTGAGTTCGCGGCTACTTTGTAACATTCTTAATTGTGACAATAAAAGTCCCTTACGTACGGTAAGACGATGGATGACTTCAATGACGAACCATTACCTATCCCAAGCCCTCACCGGGATAGACTCGTAAAATTCGAGACGACGTAAAATTCTCAAAAGTCACACGATTCACGACAAAAAGATCAAGGGAGAACAATATATTGCTCCCAATTTACATAATACAATTATCCCCTGACAGCAATATAAGTAACCTGTTAAAAATAAACCATTTTAACTACTTCAGAATAAAATGGGAAAAAATAGTCAAAAAAAAAAAGGATGACATAACTCAATGCCACAAATGCCAGCGATTAGGTCACACAGCACAAAACTGCAACTTAAACTACCGCTGTGTTAAATTCAGTGAGCCCCATGGTCCAGGCGACTGCAAAATAAAAAGGGAAAACGCAGTAACCAAAGACAAAATATTCTGCGTCAATTGCAAAAACTACGGACACCCCGCGTCATACAAAGGTTGCCCCAAACTCGTAGAGCTTCGTAAAAAGCTAGCCGATAAACACAAAAAAGACTGAGGTGGTATGTCGTGATAGGGTCGGAAGGAAAACTCAGATTTATTGAACGATAAATGTTTATTCACTCTAATGTCAATGAGTACACTTGACGCAGGATTCGCGATTATATTCGGTTCGCGAATGCGCGGTTATGAGATAGAGCTTGGATAGCTACGATTCGAGATGCGCTGCGAGTGCGGACAATGAACCGCGTAAGTGTAACGATCGTTGTGTGTTGACTCGCTGTAATAGACTGACTTTTTGTCGCGATGCTGCTGCGGAGGAAGACTGCGTTGGGATGTGTCTCAGGATGCGAAGGCATCGGATTCGTTGAGGAAAGCTTTGGTTCGGAAAGTGAGGGAAATGTACATTAATGTTTATTGGCTAATTCGTGTTGGTCGTTGGAAAAGGATGCTAGCTGCCCTTGAGAGGGTGTTGCTAGCGGGCAGCATCGTACGTGAGAGATAGCAGATTTCTTGTGTGTCCCCGTGGTAGGTGGTCGACTTCCAGACTGATAAACAAAGACTGTTTGTCTCTTTGGAGGACCTTAGCTAAAATAAATCCTAAGATTTATAGCGGTCCTTAGGCTAGCTGGAAATATTCGGTACGAATGTATCGACATCTGGCAATCATCTTGTCCGCAGGTATAGGGTCTTTGTGTCGTGCGTCACGCGATATAGACTGTTGGGAAGTTTACTGCCAAGTGCCGCCACAAGACAAAGAAACAAAGATAAAACGAATTGCCCAAATAAGCCGCAAATACGTCCCAGAACTAAAGTTCTCTGACGTAGTGAAACAACAAACAAAATTAAATCAAACAATCGAAAACACATCGCAATTAACAAACTTAGATCCGCGCTCAAGCCAAAGCTCAATCACAATCGATGACTCCCCCCATCTAAACATTATAAACGTTATTGAAGACTTTAAAAAAGGTATTCTCCAAGCGTTAAAAGAACAACAAATGCAATTAAACGAAATAAAAAACACTCTATCAACGCACGAAGAAAGGTTCGACGCCATCTTCAGCAAATTCTATAAACCATTACTGGACAAACAAAATAAAAAACATCTCCAAAAACGACTCAGCCAACATGTTCCCACAAATAAATCAAATCTTTAGACCAAAAGAACAAAACCCCATCCCACCTCTCAAATTGCCCCCAGAAAATGCCTCCCTCATCCAAGAAGCAGGTATAACGATACACAACACCATCAAAGACACCGAGGGTAACTTCATAATACCCAAAACAATAGAAAAACTAGACATCATCGGCACCCACTTTTCCAAAATACATACGCAAAACGAACACATGGGCCGAGAACAACTAAACAGAATTATCATCGCCGAAACTAACAAACTCAAAAATGAAATGGAACAAGACAAAACGCTAAACAAAACAGTCTGCACATTCTCAAACGAAAACACCGCAGACAATCCCAAACAACCAGATCCAGAAATAAACTACTTCACAAATTACAATCAACTAAACACAATCCTCTCCAAACTAAACAACAAAAAATCCTCCGGCTTCGACGGCATCCCAAACATCTTACTCAAGCGCCTACCGAACAAAATAAAATGGTACTACACAGTACTCTTCAACAATGCTCTAAACAACACATACTTCCCCAGAAAATGGAAAAAATCCAAACTGATAGCTATAACAAGAAAGGATAAAGACGGCTCATCGCCCGCAAACCTACGACCCATAAGTCTCCTCCCCAACATAAGCAAAGTATTTGAAATAATCATAAACAACCCCCTAACCTCCTTCTGCACAAAAAATAACATAATCCCAGAGAATCAATTCGGCTTCCGACACAAACACTCCACAATCCACGCAATAAACAAACTCACGTCGGACATCTGCTGGGCTCTAAACGTAAAAGAACGAGTAGCCGCCTGCTTAATAGACCTCGAAAAAGCCTTCGACACAGTCTGGATCTCAGGTCTCATATACAAACTGATCAAAAAAAAGTTCCCTAAACACCTGATTAAAATAGTCTGGGACATGATCACAAACAGAACATTCGTAATGACTGAAGGTTCACACTCATCAAGCAAAGAATTCTCCATAAAAGCGGTCTACAACAAGGTACAGTAAATTCCCCGTTACTTTTCAGTATTTACAACAGCGACTTACTAAACCTCTTTGATCTCAATACATCCACCCATAAACGCTCCATAGCCTTCGCAGACGACCTAATCATATACGTAACAGGCCGCAAAACCAAAACTATAAAAACGGAACTCCAAGAAATCTTTGAGAAAATAAACGACTATTACCACGCATGGAAACTAAAAATCAACATAAGTAAATGCGAAACCATACTGTTTAGACCCAAGTCAAGTGAAATCGGCCCAATAGAAAGAGAACACTGCAAAAAATTTCAGATAAGAGAA
Organism: Bombus bifarius; assembly: GCF_011952205.1. NCBI lineage: Eukaryota > Metazoa > Arthropoda > Insecta > Hymenoptera > Apidae > Bombus > Bombus bifarius. Next base: position 196,127 of record NW_022884626.1, read on the forward strand.
AAAACAGACAAAGGGGCCCTCATACCACAGAAAAATTGCGTAAAATACCTAGGAGTAAACATAGACTATAAATTAAACTACAAGCAGCACACCGAAATTCAACTTACTAAGGCCAATAAAGCATTCTGGAAAATGAAAAAACTATTCCACTCCAAACATCTCGACAGCAAAGTAAAAATTCTATGCTATTAAGCACTAATCAGACCGATCATAACCTACGGCTGCCCAATCTGGTACAACATATCAGCCTCCCAAATGGAAAAAATTCGCATATTCGAAAGAAAATGCATCAGAGCTTGCTTGAGTACTTACAGATCCGAACACAGCGGATTCAAAAAATACGTAAGAAACAAAATAATATACGACCTAGCCAACGTTCACCGCATAGACTGTCACATCCTAAAGCTAATAAGAAACCACTTCGCGCAAGCGGCAAAGATAAAAGAAAATAGTTTAATCTTCAGTTGCTTATTTCCAAATGACGCATATTACAAAAACACTCTGACAACAGGCCACATCCCGCCAGAAGCTTTCCCATACCTTGACGAAAAAAACTACCTCCAGGACCAAAATAACATCCCGATAATTTATCACATAAAAAGAAAAATAGGGACCCAAACTATACTTTACGAAGAAAACCCAGACGGTCAGACCGCAGACACTAGATGGAGACACAACATGGCCCTCCCTCTGAAAGACACCAAAGACAAACATAGAAAAAATTCAAAAAAATATTGGTGGATACTGCACCCATAATAAAATAAGAAAGAAAATCTATTAAACCGATAAAACTCAATCCCGTCCCCGTACAACACAGGTGTAAACATTGTAATCATTGTAATTCTCCTTCTTTTTGTGGTGGTATGGTGATAGGTGCGTAAGGAACTACTCTTGGTGTTTTTAACGAACAATAGTTTATTTAGAACTAATCAACAATCAGAGTTAACAATTAACAATTAACAATTACACTTAACAGACAACTGGTAACAACTAACAAAAAACGATAGACACCGAGAGATCATTCGACGCTTTGCTATGCAAATAGTATCGAGGAGTTACACATTTAATGGCGTAAGACAGACTGACTCTGCTTTTGTTTCGGATCGCGCAGATTCTTCCCTTCGTAGCCCATCGATATTCCCCACTAGCGTGCATTCATTAGATGTGCCGCCAGTGCTGGCACGTGTATGCTCTTCCGAGAATTCGGCGGAGAGAGTGTGAAGATATCGATGGTACATTGGGCACGTCGGTGTTGCGCTTTGGCGGCGTCGCGCTTTGCATCCGGAGCCGTTGAAAAGTTCCGTGGCCCGTGCCGCCACAGATCTATAAATTTTAATATATTATACAAAGTTATTCAATTAGTTTTCATTATTAGAGCAGCAATCAGTACATGTTAACAACAAAATTATGTACCATATAGTCGTTCACTGCTATGGGTATTTGGGGTCTTACAAAAAAGAAAGGTGACAACGAAGCAATCATAACTACAAAAGAAGTTCTCATAGCAAAAGCCGATGCATTATACGAGCAAGAACAATACCAGGAAATACATGACCTTCTAATAAATTATAAAGTAATGACATTATGTATATCACTTATAAATGTAGATAATAAAATTGAATATTTTTATAGGATAGCGGTGATATTGAAATTATATGGCGTTTGTGTAGAGCAATGTATCAACTGTCTAAAATTGTGAGTGAAGTGGATGGAAAGAAATTAATTTTCGAAGCTTATGATTTAATACTTGAAGCACTTGAGATAAAAGAGGATAATTGGGCTGCACACAAATGGGCATCGATTCTTCTTAATTCTAAGACTCTTTATGAAGGAGTCAAAGCACAAATAAAAGAGTCATATAATATTAAGAAACATATGCTGGTATATTTCATGATAATATATTAATATGTATATATATATATATATGTCGGAGATGAAATGAAAACCGGAGCCTTCCCTATGCAATTTTGAGGAGGCCTTTTAATGCTTTAGCCCAGATTTTATCATAACTGTAATTAAGTAATTGTCATCTGTAATTGTTTGACATTTGTGAAAAGCGAAAGTGGGTTCGAGGTGACAACTGGTCGCTGAACGTAGCCACGGTCACGGGATAAACGTTTTGCCTGACGAAGGTGTGGATTGGTTGTATTGTTCTCCCTAGAAATCACATAGAATTGTACTTTAGAGATGTCGATATAATGGGACACACGTTGTATGAGGAATCAATCTCCAGACAGAAACTGCCTAGCAACGGCGTTTGGATCTTTCTCGATGTTTCCAAGGAGTATATAACAAACTTTTGACAGATATTGCCTAGCAACAACGATTGGAACCTTCTCGATGTTTCCAGCGAGAATATAACAAACAAATGCAGTCGTATTACGAAAAAGATTTTAATCAGAGAGGCATTCGTGTGATCGCCTTGGAAAGTGATACATCGAGTAATTTTTTCCGAGTGATTGAGCAAACGTATTTTTTTGTGTTATAAAATTGTTTAAAGTTTTCCCGTTGACCGTGGATTCGTTTGAACCCCGGATCATTGTTTACAGCGTAAATTAAATTCAATATTTGTAAATTTATCAATCGTTAATTTTCATTATTCGTTAAATTAGTAAATCGTAAGATATATTATTCGTTTCTTTTATTGTTCGATAAAACTTATTATTCTTTAATCTAATTAATAATTTAATTTATCATTTGTTAATCAATCATATCATTTACAAAATTCATTATTCATAATATTTGTAAAACCTTGTTTATTCGTGTAAATATATTCTCTGTTTTGTAAAACAATGGCTAATTCAAACGAAGAATCGTTACGCGCCTTAAATCCTAATGTTAACCCGACATATATGTAGTATCGTGGACGAAAGGCCTGGGAAATATCGGGCGAACTATGAACAATGTCGCGAGAGCCGAGGCGCCGTCGGGCCCATCAATGTGTCATCGGTCTTTTCAAGTGCATAGTTTCGTGGAAAAGACCTACGTGACCCTGGCCACGAGCGTCTGCAGAACACGTGTGCGGTGGGCCTAGGAAAAGGGCAACAGAATGCGACAACAGTTAGTCGAGAAACAGTGTGCGAGTCGAGGAACAGAGTGCGAGTCGAGGAGCCGAGTGCGAGTTGAGCGGAGACGGAGGTTGCGAGTGGCGTTGCCGAGAGAGTGTGGATTGCGCTGTTTTCTGTACGTTTGGTATGAATAGTTCATGTTAAGCCACAATCGTCTTTTCTGTCTGATTAACATCTCTATTGTCCACTCTTTGTGAACATATTACATCACGATATTACATATTTTTGGGGGCTCAGCCGGGATTGGACAAGACAGAAAACGAAACGGTTTAACAGAGCTATTCGAGCTAGTTGTGAATTTACCGGTACGCGGTGCGGTAAAAGACGATATCGTTGACTGTTTAAGTTTGTGTTGTGTGAAAAATGGCCAACGTCGGGGACGAACGATTGTCGGGTGAAGAGGGTTCGACGCTGGAGGAGCTGAGGAATAAGCTCGCGCGAATGAACCTCCCTATATCGGGTGCGAGGTCAGTGCTGATTGCAAGGCTGAATCGGGCGTGTAGGGCTGGACAATCGTATCGTAAGGGATCGACGGGCGGTGAAGAGCTAACCGGTCAACGAGATTTAGAAAGTGTACAGAGAGCTGAGCGTGATTGCAACGAAGATGAGGATGTTGAGAAAATGAATACGAAGGAGTTGAAGGAGCGCCTCGCTAGTTTTGGTTTAAAAACGACGGGAAGAAAAGTAGAATTACGCGCACGGCTACGAGCGGCCATGGATGGTAACGACATATCGTCGGAAGAGGAAAGCGACGACGAAAGTGAGGATGAAGATGACAAGAAAAACGCAAGAGAATACAAGAGAGATACGCGAAGGGTGCATCAGGACCGTGACGAATGTTGTCGAAGGGCATGTGTTGGTTCGACACTGAGTTTTAGAGACGTCGAAGATGCATTAGAGTCGTTTAGTGGCAACAGAGGTGAAAATGTCGAACGATGGTTCGAGTCGTTCGAGGAAGTCGCTGATACGTGCATGTGGTCGGATGGGCAGAAGGCAGTCTACGCAAGGAAGCTGCTGAAGGGATCAGCGAAAATATTTGCGAGCTTCGAGTGTCATGCCAGGACTTGGCATGAGTTGAAGAGGGGGCTAGTGAAAGAATTTTCGAGGAAAGTCAACAGTAGGCAAGTTCATCAGAAACTTGAAGAAACAAAAAAGGACAGTGATGAAGCATGTTTGGCTTACATGTACCGCATGCTCGAGATAGCCAGCCATGTGGACATGGAGGAGGAAGCAAAGGTGGAATACATAGTGGATGGAATAATAGACGACGAGAACAATAAGGCTGTATTGTACGGCGCTACGTCAATCAAAGAGTTGAGGAAGAGGTTAGCGATGTACGAAGAGCAGAAGAGTCGCAGAGCAAAGTCGATTGTGAAGCCGGCTAAAACCCAGAAGAACGGGAAGCCCAGTCAATCTGTAGATGCAATGAAGAAAAGAAGATGCTTCATTTGCGGTAGTGAGGTCATCTAAGTGTTAAGTGTCCGGAGAGGGGAGAAGGTGTTAGGTGTTTCAAGTGCAGCGGATTTGGACATATTGCAGCGAGGTGTACGGCACAACCGAAAGAGACTTGCGTAGTGTCAAGATCCGAAAAGGGGAAGTATGTGAAGGAAGTGGCGATAGATGATTGTAGGTTTGTGGCATTAGTGGATACAGGTAGTAACCTTACGTTCATACGAGCGGATGAGTATGTGAGGTTAGGATCACCACCTCTGGGAAACTGCAAACTTAAGTTTGATGGTTTTGGTTCCGCTGGCAATAGTACCTGGGGCGAGTTTACAAAGGTAATGACGGTCGACGGGTACGACTTTACTGTCACCCTGCATGTTGTCTCGAATAAGGTAATGACAAGACACAGTCTACTCTTAGGTACCGACTTTTTAGACCAGGTAGAGTTGCGAGTCAAACGGGGCGAGGTGACATTTTTACGACTCGACGATCAGACCGACGGTCACGAGGACGCGCCGGATGTACTGAGGGTAAACGCGGTAGAACAGACCGACGAAACAGACCTGACACACGTACGGGAACCGCATTATCGTGAAGCGATTCGCGATATCGTTAGGGGGTATAGGCCGGAGAAGAAGCGAGACGTCGGAATAACCGAAAAAGTAGTTTTGGAAAGCGACAAGCCGGTAGCGCGAAGACCGCGAAGACTGGCGCCGTCGGAAAGAAAGGAAGAAGATGATTTGATGGAAGCGTGGACAAACGAGGGTGTCATCAAATCGTCAGACTTGGAGTATGCGAGTCCGATAGGTGTAGTTAGAAAGAAAGATTTGTGTGTGCGTGTGGCTAGATGGGCCTTGTTACTAGGCGAGATTAAGTATCAGGTGTGTCATCGGCCGGGGAAAAGTATGCAGCGTGTAGATGCTCCGAGTAGGAACCCCCTGCCGAGCACTATGTATGTAACGGAGAGTGAAGACGGGCTGATTGCACGGTTGAGAAGGGCACAGAACAAGGACATTGAAGTCCGTAGGATTTTGGACGCCGCAACGTGCAGTCAGGCCGATGGGCAGGTAGTAAGAAACAATATTTTGTATAAGGAGTGTGAGGACGATGTGCTAATAGTAGTATCGAAGGCGATGCGGGCTCAGGTAGTCAGGCAAGCGCACGAGCGTGGGCATTTCGAGGTTACCAAAACAGAAGCTATGGTCAAGAAGGACTTCTGGTTCAAGGGGTTACGCGAAAGGGTCGAACACGTGGTATCCAACTGCCTTGACTGTAGCCTAACCGAACGAAACATAGGTAAGCTAGAAGGGAACCTGCGAAATTACAAGAAAAGAAGAAAGCGTGCGAAGCAGTACCTGAGGAAGGACCCGTGCACACCTCGATTTTATGAAACCTTGGGTCCTAAATGCCGAAAGTGACGCATCTGATGACAGCGAGATAAAAGGCAACATCTGAGGGCAGATGTTATTGCAGGATGGCCGAATGTAGTATCGTGGACGAAAGGCCTGGGAAATATCGGGCGAACTATGAACAATGTCGCGAGAGCCGAGGCGCCGTCGGGCCCATCAATGTGTCATCGGTCTTTTCAAGTGCATAGTTTCGTGGAAAAGACCTACGTGACCCTGGCCACGAGCGTCTGCAGAACACGTGTGCGGTGGGCCTAGGAAAAGGGCAACAGAATGCGACAACAGTTAGTCGAGAAACAGTGTGCGAGTCGAGGAACAGAGTGCGAGTCGAGGAGCCGAGTGCGAGTTGAGCGGAGACGGAGGTTGCGAGTGGCGTTGCCGAGAGAGTGTGGATTGCGCTGTTTTCTGTACGTTTGGTATGAATAGTTCAAGTTAAGCCACAATCGTCTTTTCTGCCTGATTAACATCTCTATTGTCCACTCTTTGTGAACATATTACATCACGATATTACATATATATATATATACATATATATATATACTTATAAATATTTCATTCCCTGACACAATGTCAAGAAATTGTATCGAATATGTTTAATGTCGCAGAGAGCAATGGAACTAAATCCAAAAGAACCAACACTTATGTACATGCTTGGTACTTGGTGCTATCAAGTTGCTGATTTAACATGGTATCAAAGAAAAATTGCATCTGTAATATTTGGAGAACCGCCATCTTCATCATTCGAGGAAGCTCTAAAATATTTTGAAACTGCAGAGGAAATTGATCCCAATTTCTATAGTCAAAATTTATTAATGTTGGGAAAAAGCCACTTAAAATTAAATCAAAAAGAGCTAGCTACGAAATATTTAAAAATGGCCCTTGATTATCCTGCAAAGAACGAAGATGATCGAGATGCTAAACAGGAAGCGCAGAAGTTGTTAAAGAAATTTTAACAAACTGGACAGAAGTTATAATCTATTATATGATAAATTGGAATTGAAGGGATAGAAGGGATAAAGAAAAATTTAGAATCTATCTTTTAAGTAGAAGTATAAAATTTATTTACTATAATGTACGATACAACTTATGTGTGATGAGCCTGTTATACACAACATCTATTTACAGTTCCCAAGTAAAGTGGGTAGTAGTTCCCATATAAAGTAGTTCCCAAGTCTAATTAGTTTAGCGATCAGGAGAGTATTCTACTTCTTCTTCTCCTTCTTCTTTTTCTTGTTCATCTTCATTCGTATTCCTGCGACGCCCCAGAATTGCTTCTGCTTGCAACCTGGTGAGCAACTGGAGATATGGACGTGCTGCTGGGCTGCCTGATCTTCGTCCCGTCCTTCCCGTCAGATGGTATAAAAGATAGCGATGCAGGCCAAATTCCGAGATGAATTCACCACATGGGCAAATAAAGCTCACCATAACGTAATTCGGTGGTAAACTGTCTCGAGATTGTGTTCTGATGTGCAAGCTATTGTAACCAAGCGGGCACTCTCCCATCGTTTTGTTATCAGGCACGATCTGGAAAAATAAAATTAAGATAGGTAAATAAAAAATAAATAAATAATAAATAAAGAAATAAAATAAATAATTTCAAACAAATTGTTTGAAAAATCAGTGGAAGAAACGATTTGAAGGAAATAAAATACTTACTGCTCCAAGTGTGGTGAAGATGTATAAGGACGCTTTCAATCGCGAAGCGCTTCCAAACGTGAAGAACTTTCGAACTCGAAGTACTTGCAAATGCGAAGAAGAATCTGGAAAAATAAAATTAAGATAGGTAAATAAAAAATAAATAAATAATAAATAAAGAAATAAAATGAATAATTTCAAACAAATTGTTTGAAAAATCAGTGGAAGAAACGATTTGAAGGAAATAAAATACTTACTGCTCCAAGTGTGGTGAAGATGTATAAGGACGCTTTCAATCGCGAAGCGCTTCCAAACGTGAAGAACTTTCGAACTCGAAGTACTTCCAAATGCGAAGAAGAATCTGGAAAAATAAAATTAAGATAGGTAAATAAAAAATAAATAAATAATAAATAAAGAAATAAAATGAATAATTTCAAACAAATTGTTTGAAAAATCAGTGGAAGAAACGATTTGAAGGAAATAAAATACTTACTGCTCCAAGTGTGGTGAAGATGTATAAGGACGCTTGCAATCGCGAAGCGCTTCCAAACGTGAAGAACTTTCGAGCTCGAAGTACTTCCAAATGCGAAGAAGAATCTGGAAAAATAAAATTAAGATAGATAAATAAAAAATAAATAAATAATAAATAAAGAAATAAAATAAATAATTTCAAACAAATTGTTTGAAAAATCAGTGGAAGAAACGATTTGAAGGAAATAAAATACTTACTGCTCCAAGTGTGGTGAAGATGTATAAGGACGCTTTCAATCGCGAAGCGCTTCCAAACACGAAGAACTTTCGAACGTCGAGAATTTTCAAACGTCAAGAACTTCGAAGCGTCAAGAACTTTCAAACGTTCTGTTCGATAGTCGAATTGGGAATGTGATCTCTGAGCTAGTTGTCGAGCTTATATAGACGCCATTTCGCTTCATGTTTGCCACCATTGGGTGGGTTAAGACTTTTAAGGGGGCCCCCTAATTAACAGGCTGGTAAAGCCTAAGCAGTTGTTCATTTGTTTGGTGTATGAAACACGGTTGAAAGGACAGACGTATTGTGCATCAGGTATGCGAAACCTTCTTAATTATGGAAAGTCCGAGAATGCTTCTGAGAATATACAATGACAACAGAGTTGGAGGAAAGTTCGATTCTAATTTATTATTGCCCCTTTAATGAGGGTCATAACACCGGTCCGCACCTTTGTTAGACGGAGCGCCCGCCCCGTTAACCGTGGCTACGTTGGGCGGCAGGCTGTCGCCCCGAGCCAAAGCTCACCGTCACTAATCCCGAACAGTTACCATCGGCTTGGATAACTGCGATTGTTTCATTACGGCTATAGTAGACTCTAGATTACAATGTTAGGAGGTTAGGAGGGGCCCCGGCGTCCTTTCGTCTCCGACATATTGAAACATTGAACGATACATCTACCATCGCCTTATTATTTCTTATGCATTAATTACACAGTCGTCGTATTAAGTATATAGTAAGTACAGCAGAGAAATATTTGATCGATATAGTTGTCGGTCGCTTGAGCTATTCCGATGATTATATTGTAAATATCGTTGGCCTTGAATATATTTTATCATCAAGGGACAGCTTCTTATTGTTGGTATTTGGCGGAGGGTTACGATGACGAGTGGTAAACTCCTTCTAGGTAGGTTCAGGGAGAGGACAAGAGGTAGCTATATAATTCAAAAGCATTAATAGTTCCCGTTTTCCTTCTGCTTGAAAGAATGATTTATTGTCATTAGCCGATTTTGCGAAAATTTGTTGAAAAATTTGCGGCTAATTTTCCCTTCAAAGTGTTCCAAAAAAGTGAAAAATTGAAATTTCGAAAAACCCTCCCAGCGTTACCTGGGGAAAACTGTTACCTAACGAATGAACTTTGAGTTTTTGATTTCAGATGATCCAGCACCAAGTTATGAGCAATTCTACTTTTTTCCGAGACACGTCCGAATAATTACTGCCATTGCCGTATTTTTTAATATTTCTCCGTGAAAATTTTATACAATATTCTTCGAATGTCATACTTTAATGTACTATTGGTTTTAATAAAGAGTATCTACAGCCAATCTACCTAAAAAGTTTTGATAAATTCCCATATATCGCGTTATTTCTGTTCGTACTATACCAGGATGGACGGCATTCACTGTAACACCAGTTCCTATATGACATAAAAAATAATGCTTTATCGATTGTATTATTTATTCAAAAATAAATTTTATTTTCTGTTAAAATGACAAAACCTTTCAATTTATTTGCCAATTCCTTTGTAAATAGAATATTAGCTAATTTGCTCTGTGCATATGCTTCGCCAGGCTCATAGGTTTTCTCATTATTCAAATCGTCGAATTTAATTTTGCCACGCTTGTGTGCACTACTTGAAACATTTACAATCCTTGATGGTGCAGAATCTTTTAAAGTGTCTAACAATAAATTTGTTAGTAAAAAGTGTCCTATATGATTCACACCAAATTGCAATTCAATTCCTTCTTATACATATAGGTATACATCTTAGGACATCTCTATAATCCTGCATTATTTATAAGAATGTGAAGCTTTCTTTTCTTGTGTTCTACAATGGAAACAGATAATACAAATTATGCTATAGACCTATTGATTTAGATATAATAAGTTCAGGAAGAATTTCTTCCCAATTTAGTATTCAAAAATAGATGAACACTTTATACATATAACAAAGCTATGTTATTTCATTTCATTTCATACTCTAACATAGGATATGGTATATACCTTTCTTAAATTGCTCTGCAAAATCCCTAATACTTTTTTGAGATGCTAGATCACATGGTCTACAATAAACATATTTATTGCTACTTTCTACTACTATGTCACGGCGTGTCTAAAAAAATGATGATTAATTTTATAAGGTTTTGAAACAGCCGCAAACATTTTTCTAAATAAATAAAAGTGCACCAATAATTAACGGCAATTTTTTAGAAATAATCAATAGCATTAATTATCAATAATTTAGTAAAACATTGTACGATTTGTTTTTTCCTTCAAGTAATATACAATGTAAGCGGCATAACTGAATTTGTAACAATTCAATCATGAAACAAATATACAATAGATTTTGATAATATTGATTAAAATGCAATAGTCCATTTCTATATATTATAATTTTTCTTAGTTTATTGTCATTGTTAATTTATATTATTTTAATCATAATTAATCATAATTCATCATAATTAATTCGGATTCTGTTTCGAATACATGTCAAGTCATGGATATTGGATGATTCAAAATAAAGAGCGAAATTTAATACTCAGAAACGTGTAATGTATTTATCGCAAATACAAAATTCTATACTTTATATTTGTCGGAGATGAAAGAACACCGGAATCTGTAATTGAACAATTGTAGTTATTCAATCCGATTGTAATTGTTCTAGAGTTGTGATAATGAGCTTGGGCTCGAGGCGACAGTCAGTCGCCGAACGTAGCCGCGGTCACGGGATGAACGCTTTGCCTAGCAAAGGTATGGAGTAATTCTATAGCTCTCCTTAAAGGAAATATTCGTGGCGACACGCGACAGTAAACATTCCAACGGTTTCTGTCCCGTGGCTCGCCACACGCAGACCCTATTCTTCGAGTAAGATGATTGCCAGATGTCGATGCGTCTCCGCAGTACATGTTCGGCTAGCCCGTTATAAATCTTAAGGTTCAGTTAACTAAAGTCCTTCGAACAGACAGACAGTCTTTGTCCCAACTACGGGAAGATAGGGGAGACATATTATTCAACGAGCGGCGTCTCCCACTAGCAACTTTCCCTCGAAGGCGGCTGGCATCTTTTTCTAACCACCGATATGGAGATTGACCAATTAGCAGCAACGTCAATTTCCCTTACTTCCTGAACGAAGGCTTTTCTCGACGAATCCGATGATCTCGTATCCTTAGACACAACCCATTATAGTTTTCCTCTGTGGCATCATCGGGACGGGAAAGGCATTCTCGTTCGCGATCTCACTGATGAAAGGAGTAACCCTTTACGACCAGTGAATATCACGCATCCGACTTAGATTTTGTGAGTACGTTCATCTATCATCCCGTCGACCGCGGATTCGTTATTGAACCTAGGATCATTGTCATTAGTTTCTCGAGTGCCTAACTACCACGGTTACTTGTCCGGCTCTATAATAATCGTATTTGCACTAGTCAATGTCTTCTCTATTGCATAACGACAACGTGTAACCCAAACGAAGATTCGTTTCACGCCCCTAACCCTAATTCTAATGTCCTCTCCGACATATTTTATATAATTGATCGTATTTGATCGTATCAGACAGTAACAGAAAATAGATGAAGACACACACACACGCGCGCACACAACATCTTTACGATAAATCGAATTGAAAATATCGAGTTTTCAGTATCGAATCTATCAATGCTGTTAATGTTTGTGTACTTTATTCGATTCTCATCTGACGTGGAATTTTCTAATTTTGCTGTCAGAATTACATCTGTCATAATTAATCAAATCTGAACACGTTGTATATTGTACAAATTTTTTATTTTTTTCTGCAAATACTATAATTTAATATGTCGTTACGGAGAGCGTTATTCGTTATCAGAGATATAAAAGTATTACAAAGAACGCTTATTCATAGAAGATTTCAATCCACACATTTCAAAGGTTTGGAATTATATCTAAGCACGATTTTATTTTTTATTACTTTTCTATTATTGCATAAGATTTTTAAACTTCGTTGCAACCAGAGAAATTTTCTAATTTTAGTCGATATTAGCTTTAACTTGATAATCTGACCGCTTGCAAATTGTAAGTGTAATGTTAATATTAATGATCTGAGGTGGTATGGTGATAGGTGCGTAAGGAACTACTCTTGGTGTTTTTAACGAACAATAGTTTAATTAGAACTAATCAACAATCAGAGTTAACAATTAACAACTAACAATTACACTTAACAGACAACAGGTAACAACTAACAAATAACGATAGACACCGAGAGATCATTCGACGCGTTGCTATGCAAATAGTATCGAGGAGTTACACATTTAATGGCGTAAGACAGACTGACTCTGCTTTTGTTTCGGATCGCGCAGATTCTTCCCTTCGTAGCCCATCGATATTCCCCACTAGCGTGCATTCATTAGATGTGCCGCCAGTGCTGGCACGTGTATGCTCTTCCGAGAATTCGGCGGAAAGAGTGTGAAGATATCGATGGTACATTGGGCACGTCGGTGTTGCGCTTTGGCGGCGTCGCGCTTTGCATCCGGAGCCGTTGAAAAGTTCCGTGGCCCGTGCCGCCACAGATCTATAAATTTTAATATATTATACAAAATTATTCAATTAGTTTTCATTATTAGAGCAGCAATCAGTACATGTTAACAACAAAATTATGTACCATATAGTCGTTCACTGCTATGGGTATTTGGGGTCTTACAAAAGAGAGAGGTGACAACGAAGCAATCATAACTACAAAAGAAGTTCTAATAGCAAAAGCCGATGCATTATACGAGCAAGAACAATACCAGGAAATACATGACCTTCTAATAAATTATAAAGTAATGACATTATGTATATCACTTATAAATGTAGATAATAAAATTGAATATTTTTATAGGATAGCGGTGATATTGAAATTATATGGCGTTTGTGTAGAGCAATGTATCAATTGTCTAAAATTGTGAGTGAAGTGGATGGAAAGAAATTAATTTTCGAAGCTTATGATTTAATACTTGAAGCACTTGAGATAAAAGAGGATAATTGGGCTGCACACAAATGGGCATCGATTCTTCTTAATTCTAAGACTCTTTATGAAGGAGTAAAAGCACAAATAAAAGAGTCATATAATATTAAGAAACATATGCTGGTATATTTCATGATAATATATTAATATGTATATATATATATATATATATATATATATATATATATATATATATATATATATATATACTTATAAATATTTCATTCCCTGACACAATGTCAAGCAATTGTATCGAATATGTTTAATGTCGCAGAGAGCAATGGAACTAAATCCAAAAGAACCAACACTTATGTACATGCTTGGTACTTGGTGCTATCAAGTTGCTGATTTAACATGGTATCAAAGAAAAATTGCATCTGTAATATTTGGAGAACCGCCATCTTCATCATTCGAGGAAGCTCTAAAATATTTTGAAACTGCAGAGGAAATTGATCCCAATTTCTATAGTCAAAATTTATTAATGTTGGGAAAAAGCCACTTAAAATTAAATCAAAAAGAGCTAGCTACGAAATATTTAAAAATGGCCCTTGATTATCCTGCAAAGAACGAAGATGATCGAGATGCTAAACAGGAAGCGCAGAAGTTGTTAAAGAAATTTTAACAAACTGGACAGAAGTTATAATCTATTATATGATAAATTGGAATTGAAGGGATAGAAGGGATAAAGAAAAATTTAGAATCTATCTTTTAAGTAGAAGTATAAAATTTATTTACTATAATGTACAATACAACTTATGTGTGATGAGCCTGTTATACACAACATCTATTTACAGTTCCCAACTAAAGTGGGTAGTAGTTCCCATATAAAGTAGTTCCCAAGTCTAATTAGTTTAGCGATCAGGAGAGTATTCTACTTCTTCTTCTCCTTCTTCTTTTTCTTGTTCATCTTCATTCGTATTCCTGCGACGCCCCAGAATTGCTTCTGCTTGCAACCTGGTGAGCAACTGGAGATATGGACGTGCTGCTGGGCTGCCTGATCTTCGTCCCGTCCTTCCCGTCAGATGGTATAAAAGGTAGCGATGCAGGCCAAATTCCGAGATGAATTCACCACATGGGCAAATAAAGCTCACCATAACGTAATTCGGTGGTAAACTGTCTCGAGATTGTGTTCTGATGTGCAAGCTATTGTAACCAAGCGGGCACTCTCCCATCGTTTTGTTATACGGCACGATCTGGAAAAATAAAATTAAGATAGGTAAATAAAAAATAAATAAATAATAAATAAAGAAATAAAATAAATAATTTCAAACAAATTGTTTGAAAAATCAGTGGAAGAAACGATTTGAAGGAAATAAAATACTTACTGCTCCAAGTGTGGTGAAGATGTATAAGGACGCTTTCAATCGCGAAGCGCTTCCAAACGTGAAGAACTTTCGAACTCGAAGTACTTCCAAATGCGAAGAAGAATCTGGAAAAATAAAATTAAGATAGGTAAATAAAAAATAAATAAATAATAAATAAAGAAATAAAATGAATAATTTCAAACAAATTGTTTGAAAAATCAGTGGAAGAAACGATTTGAAGGAAATAAAATACTTACTGCTCCAAGTGTGGTGAAGATGTATAAGGACGCTTTCAATCGCGAAGCGCTTCCAAACGTGAAGAACTTTCGAACGTCGAGAATTTTCAAACGTCAAGAACTTCGAAGCGTCAAGAACTTTCAATCGTTCTGTTCGATAGTCGAATTGGGAATGTGATCTCCGAGCTAGTTGTCGAGCTTATATAGACGCCATTTCGCTTCATGTTTGCCACCATTGGGTGGGTTAAGACTTTTAAGGGGGCCCCCTAATTAACAGGCTGGTAAAGCCTAAGCAGTTGTTCATTTGTTTGGTGTATGAAACACGGTTGAAAGGACAGACGTATTGTGCATCAGGTATGCGAAACCTTCTTAATTATGGAAAGTCCGAGAATGCTTCTGAGAATATACAATGACAACAGAGTTGGAGGAAAGTGCGATTCTAATTTATTATTGCCCCTTTAATGAGGGTCATAACACCGGTCCGCACCTTTGTTAGACGGAGCGCCCGTCCCGTTGACCGTGGCTACGTTGGGCGGCAGGCTGTCGCCCCGAGCCAAAGCTCACCGTCACTAATCCCGAACAGTTACCATCGGCTTGGATAACTGCGATTGTTTCATTACGGCTATAGTAGACTCTAGATTACAATGTTAGGAGGTTAGGAGGGGCCCCGGCGTCCTTTCGTCTCCGACATATTGAAACATTGAACGATACATCTACCATCGCCTTATTATTTCTTATGCATTAATTACACAGTCGTCGTATTAAGTATATAGTAAGTACAGCAGAGAAATATTTGATCGATATAGTTGTCGGTCGCTTGAGCTATTCCGATGATTATATTGTAAATATCGTTGGCTTTGAATATATTTTATCATCAAGGGACAGCTTCTTATTGTTGGTATTTGGCGGAGGGTTACGATGACGAGTGGTAAACTCCTTCTAGGTAGGTTCAGGGAGAGGACAAGAGGTAGCTATATAATTCAAAAGCATTAATAGTTCCCGTTTTCCTTCTGCTTGAAAGAATGATTTATTGTCATTAGCCGATTTTGCGAAAATTTGTTGAAAAATTTGCGGCTAATTTTCCCTTCAAAGTGTTCCAAAAAAGTGAAAAATTGAAATTTCGAAAAACCCTCCCAGCGTTACCTGGGGAAAACTGTTACCTAACGAATGAACTTTGAGTTTTTGATTTCAGATGATCCAGCACCAAGTTATGAGCAATGCTACTTTTTTCCGAGACACGTCCGAATAATTACTGCCATTGCCGTATTTTTTAATATTTCTCCGTGAAAATTTTATACAATATTCTTCGAATGTCATACTTTAATGTACTATTGGTTTTAATAAAGAGTATCTACAGCCAATCTACCTAAAAAGTTTTGATAAATTCCCATATATCGCGTTATTTCTGTTCGTACTATACCAGGATGGACGGCATTCACTGTAACACCAGTTCCTATATGACATAAAAAATAATGCTTTATCGATTGTATTATTTATTCAAAAATAA